>NC_056730.1:1102708229-1102765729 GCF_019279795.1 Protopterus annectens
CTGAGCTGAATACCTAGATTGGTAAGCCAGCAATAGCAATGGCACACCTAACAGTGAAGGTCTGGCACAACTCATTACTGACCATCAACACTAAGATGAAGGAATACCAAGCATGCATGCTTAGCATGCTGCTCTATGGTTGTGAAACATGACAAGAACACAGGCTTAATGCATTTCATCTTCGCTGCCTCAGACAGATCATGGCATCACCTGGCAGGACTGCATCCTAAACAAGAACATCCTAGAGCAGGTGGATATCAGTCATGTTTGCCCTGCTCTCCCAGCGTGCTAAGGCATTTGTGCTAGCTTGATCATGTCAGCCATATGTGGGACAATCAAACCCCAAAGACCTTCTGTATGGCAAGCTTGCCACCGGCTCCAGATCCATACTTGTGCCTAGATGCTACCTACCTCTTTGCCTGTGCAGCCATATACCATGCATCAGTCTGTCAGAGGGGTTGCTGTACTGTTGCCATTATCTGGCCATACTACTGTTGTCACTGGTGGAATGAACAATAGAGGCATCCCCACTGCCACTATCAGTGACTGGTTGTGGCACTTGCACACCAGATCAGTGCATAACAATGTTGTGCAGTATGTAACAGCCTGTAAACATCCTGCCTGCATTAGAGGGTCATACTGAATAGCACACCCAGACTCATTCAGACAATAGAAATGGGCTTTCAGTATGCCAGTCACTTGCACACTGACTATCCATGTGTGGGACAGGTTAGTATTGAAGTACTGCAGCTCCTTTGGAGTTACAGACTGATGTCATTAGCCAGGCTTCCAGTGGGTAGCCTGTGCCACTTGAAAAACAAACAGGAGGGATACAGAACAAGAAAGGGGTGACTACTCAATAGTTCCTATATCACTCTACAGACTCTGAAATACCTGAGGTTAGGAATATTAAAATCCTTTGCACTTACAAAATAGGTGACCATGAGGAAGCTTCCCTTGCATGAAGAGTTAATAGTGAGCTTGTGTGCCAGATATGGGAATCATGGGCACTGACAAGATGCTTGGCCAGCATGTTGAGATGTACCTCCAAGTATCACACACTACCTGTCAGCTCTTCCTTTCTGGTTGCCACTCCCACCATAGTCCAGATAAGGCCCTAATGACAACATGAGTGCAGTCTATCACAGCAAGCACTTCAGGAGAGCAAACCATCCCATAAAACACATACATGGTACTGGATGGATCCTGATGTAACACTGGAAGATAAGTGTACTTATCCATATATGCCAAGAGCGTGTCAAGAAACTGCTGAAGTAATCTTAAAGACAGAAGCCCTTGAGATACCCAGTGTGACCCAAGTTTGTCCCTGGAATGCCCCCATGGCAAGTATAATGAGGTGAATACATAACCTGGTGCCCACAGGTATAGGAAGGCCACACATCCCCAGTCTCCATCTCTGTACAAAAAAAAAAAACTCACCAAAGCCAGTAATATATCCCTGTCCACTCTAAATCTAGCCAAGATTTCATAATCAGCAAGGTTTAGATGGGTCACTTTTGCCTATATCTCATTCTTTGTCAGCAAGCCCTGCTGGATGCAACTGATTTGGGCATGACAGAGACAAGCATTTCAGAATGGAAATAGCTAAGATGGCAGCAAAGCAAATATCTCCAGACATTACATAGAACAAGGTAAAGGTGTGACTTCACTTTTATATCCCTTACATGCATGTCGCAAATGCTCATAAAAAGCAACTATAAATCATAAAAAAAAACAGGAAAAGCTCTCAATTTGCATAAGATAGGCAGATATTATTCACATATTCCTCATTCACATCTCCAGATACCTTCAATTGTATACCACTTTTTCAGACTGGCTCACACAATTTCACCTAATCACATTTGGTATGTCTGAATTGCACCTTAGCTATGCATAAGTACATCAAGTATAACTTCCCACTATGCCTATGAGCAACAACTATGAATGCCATCTGTCTGTCTCTCTCTTTGTCTCCTCTCTCTGTGTATATATATATATATATATATATATATATATATATATATATATATATATATATATATATATATATATATATAATATAATATATATATATATATATATATATACACACACACACACACACACACACACACACATATATATATATATATATATATATATATATATATATATACACACACACACACACATACATATATATATATATATATATATATATATATATATATATATATATATATATATATATATATGGGTCTACTTTAAAACACCTAATTTAAAAACACCAACGGCGAGAACAGCGAGACCGAAGATCGACAACTGAGATGACCGACAGTTTAAAAGCATGAAACTTCACATATACGACAAACCACAACCCCGATAATCAACAAAACAAAACAAATACCTTTTCCGAAAAACACACACACACAACACAAGCACAACAAAACCTTACAAACCTACACTAAACCTTACATACACAACTATCTATGCACTAACCTTAACCCAAAACCCTAAACCCTAAGGTCCATCACTATCGCACACTCACCTAACCCACGCCTAACCCTAACCCTAACTCACTTAACCCGCTCAACCCTAAAGTCTGTCACTATCACACACTTACCTTACCCAAGATCCTAACCCTAACTCACTTAACCCGCCCTAATCCTAAAGTCTGCCACTATCGCACACTTACCTTAACATGTTGGTGTTCTCAGCGTTTGGCTTTTAAACTGTCGGTCATCTCAGTTGTCGATCTTCCGGTCTTGGTGTTCTCGCCGTCGGTGTTTTGCATGTCAGTGTTTTAAAGTAGACCCATATATATCTATATATATATATATATATATATATATATATATATATACACACACACGCACACACACATATATATATATATATATATATATATATATATATATATAAATGGGTCCCATTCAGAAGCGCAACTCTTCAGAAAGTTGAACCCCATATGGTCAAGACCACATGATCATCTTTTCAAAAAGTTGAAGCTTTCAAATTTAGATCAATGTACAGTGAGGACTGGGGCATTTACCCTTTCTCCACTGTAGTGCAATCTCGGAGTTAGTATACCTAATATGCAGGGGGTGTGGGTCACACAGCCCCACACATAGAGGGTGCAGGGGGGATTGGCTTTGTGCAGAAATGTAGATTTTTGTGGTATTCTGACATTTGACTTTTCGAAAAGTCGATCATATGGTCTTGACCATTTGAAATTCAACTTTTTGAAACATCGAGTCTCTGAAAGGGAACCATAAAAATATATATGCACACAAAAGCCAGATAAAAACGCACCTTGGAATTATTTTTTCTGCTTTAGCGTAAACTAGGATTGATTAAAAACAAAAGAAAATGAAAATGCATATGTTACATTTTGAATGTGTATCTAGTTTTTTTTCATCTTTCTGCGATTAGCTACAGTATTACTTTGATGATCTGTATGAAATCCTATGTTTTAATTCACTTCAATGGTACAATGGAACATATTATTTATTTATATATTTACAGGTATAACCACTTCTTAGATAGCTCCCTTCTTGGCTTGTATGATTGTTGTTGAATCGTCATTTCTTGTGTGTCTTTTTCTGGTTTGTGTTATTTTGCTTTCACCATGTATGTCGCTTTTTTATTGCATTAGCTACTCAAAAAAAAGCCAAGATACTTTTTTTCTCCCAATCTCTCAGCAGAAAATAAATTTCATCAGCATCCACTTCACAAAAAAGAAAACATGGTCAGCAATGTGCTGAATATCAGTCATTGTTTCATAAATGCTCTCAAAAATGATAGTCAAACGAAATTCTAGGAACTTGCCTCATGATTTGCATACAGCGAATAACATATCTGCACAGCTGTTTCAAGAAAAGGTTATGGAATGTGACCTTAGGCAACTCCTAGCATTCAACAGCAAGAACTTTATTAGCATAATTGTTAGAAGACATTGAAACTGTTGCTGGCAAAGCAATCTAGTATAAAGTACTGCAATGAAACTTAAACCGTGGGATTGTTTATCCTTCAGTAAAGCAAGACGGTACTGATACTGTAAGTGCTTATTTGAAGAAAAGCACATTTGCTTTGTCATGTTTTTTTTTCAAAGTATTGTCCCATATAAAAATGGTAACATATTCTCGATTTGTACTATTTTATTCTGGTACACTTGTGTCTAAAGTGTAGTAAGTTACCTAAGAAAGGGCGTAGTAATCACATCTTAACATTTTTTAGATAAAAACACAAAACAGTGCATTTAGCCATTATGCTCAGGTCTATTTGCTAGAGGCCATAATAGTCTAAAATAAAAGCAAAGTAGATATGTGAACTGCTGATAGAGCAGCTGTTTGCAGCTGGCATAAATCCAAGACAATAAACACAAATTAAAATGTGGCAGCATCATATGTTTCTGGAAATGTTCTGACACAAAAGCTATGTGCTATACACTTGAGATGTCTGAGCAGAAATCAAGGCCATCAGAGAAAAGTCCCCTACATTTTCTTGGGGGACATCATTGTTTTTTACTTGGAATTTTTGTACTATAACAACAGATGAACAAGTAGCTTAAAAAAACATTGGTAACAAAGCTGGTTACCCTGAATATCCAAAACTGCTCTTTTGCTCCTGGCAAATAATAATATCCTACTACATTTCACCAGGCTTCACTGACAAGGAAGATATATTACACACACAGATAAAGAAGCACGCAGACATGCATACACAAACATATTTGTGTGCGTGTGTGTGTGTGTGTGTGTGTGTGTGTGTGTGTGTGTGTGTGTGTGTGTGCGTGCGTGCATGCGTGCATGCATGTGTGTGTGTGTGTGTGTGTGTGTATATAAGGACATATTTTTGCAAAGTCTAATTCCTTAATTTTTTTGGCTGTAATACCATAATTTATTTAATTTGTCTTTCATTGGTGAGTTTGCTTATTTGTTAATTCATTTTAACTTTGCATTCTTCCAGAACCCATTCTGGTATTTGCCTTGCAAAAGTTTGAGGCTTTTATGGCTGGTGTAAACAGCATTTCTGGAGTAGCTTCTGGTCATGGAAGTGAACAGATGTGACAGCTGTGTATCTACAGGGGGTCATCACATTTCTCTACACATTCCATTTAAAAGTGGCTGGCAAATTAGATCCCAGTAAAAAAAGCCAGTCATTTGCATGTAATCTCTTATTCTTATGCATTTGCACATCACTCTTTGAGGAACAGCTGAAGTATGTGTCCTAGGACTAACTTTTCACATTCTACAGCACATTCAGTGTTGGAATGGTCACTATACCTTGTATGGCTGCCCCAGATGGCAAAAGAAAATGAGTTAAAAAAAACTAGGTCACACCTCACTCTGAGAGTTTACAAGTTAGTTTTGTGTCTGTTCACTTCCCCAGTCTCAAGCTGTCTGCTCAATGACATACTCACTTTTTTTTTTCTGTTACCATGAAACCATCTCTTGATTCTACAATAATAAGGTATACATGTACTGGCAGCGTACACATTTATGTTGTATGATGTAAATCTAGTTTGCGGATGTCATTTTTTTTTTTTATCTACTGCTTATGGAAAGTTTCAGCAACATGATTCTTTTTGTTTTGATTCAACTCCTATAGATCCCAAAGAAATACTTCATAGAGAATGTGTACTGCTCCAGAGTGTTTTTCAGTAGTGGTAAACCAGTCTGTACTGTATAAAAGTCATATTATTCACGATCAGTAAGATGAAATTTGGGCCTTGCACATGATATACTAGATCAGATAGTGCCAGCACAGATAACAATCATAGCCCTACATTAAGGCACAGACTGATGTGCTGAAGTGCTGCTTACATTCAGGCCTGCAGATGATCTTCCTGAGTAAAGACAAGCTGCAAGTTCGTGTTCTCCTACTATGTACCTTGGCATTCCGTTAACATCTAGGGTCCAATCCCACTCTGCAGCAATTCGCCTCTTTAAACAATAAAAACTAATAAATGGTTTTCCCCATTGTTTATTCCCATTTCACTCAAGCCAACTTTTCAAAAGAAGATAAAAAATAGTATTGCAAAGATCAAAAGTCCTCCCTTCCAGTGTAGTTTGTAATCATGTAGTACAGCTAGTCAGGTTTGATTGTAGTTGGATGACTTTGAGGTCCTCCCTCCCAGTGTAGTTTGTAATCATGTAGTACAGCTAGTCAGGTTTGATTGTAGTTGGATGACTTTGAGGTCCTCCCTCCCAGTGTAGTTTGTAATCATGTAGTACAGCTAGTCAGGTTTGATTGTAGTTGGATGACTTTGAGGTCCTCCCTCCCAGTGTAGTTTGTAATCATGTAGTACAGCTAGTCAGGTTTGATTGTAGTTGGATGACTTTGAGGTCCTCCCTTCCAGTGTAGTTTGTACTCATGTAGTACAGCTAGTCAGGTTTGATTGTAGTTGGATGACTTTGAGTGTTGAGAACTATTGGATAACAGGAATAGTCTTTATTTATTTATTATGTGCCCGGCTAAATTGCTGAAAAACATCACAGACCCCAGGTAACCTACGTCTTGTTTTAACTATGTCAGCTCTATGATGGGGCATGGGTCACTATCCATGTATTCTGTCATCTGATACAGTCCTGGACAAGCACATAACTCCTCAGTGATGTATGGGCCTTATCATAAATTAATGCAGCATTCTTGAGGTGCTCAGGTGCTTCATACTCTAGTCTACTCTTGCAGCTGATGAATATTACTGTATCCATTTTGACAGATTACTTCAAGGATATAATTACAATATGGAACACATGTTGGGCAACGTGATGCATATAAGCCAACTGCATGCCATAAGAGGGATAAAACCTAGAGTATAACCAAGATGACCTAGAAATGAGTAACAACTGTGGCACTGGAAGAGTTGCCAAGGGCAGAGGGGGGTAAGTAGCTGATGGCAGCCTACTCAACTCAGGAAAGGGCTATATTCTGCCTCACTGACTAGTGGAACCATGGGGTGGTACATCAGCATTGCAGACTGCAAGGTGTCAGCATGATGCCAGGCAGCACTTGTGCACTGTAACCTCATGTAATTGAATGCATTGTAGTACTCTTGGTTCAGTGGATTGGTATTTGTGGTTTATTACAGATACAGAAGGCAGGGTTTTAGTCCAACAATGTTTAGCTCGCTTATGGCTGCATTAATTATAAACCTACCAAAGAATGTTTCTCACCCTTAGTACTGATCACCCAAGGAAGTTTGGATTGTTGAAGGAAGCTCTCCAGTGAAGAAAAGAGATGTCCCAATTGGTGATTGGGAGAGTTCATAGATTCATAGGTTCATAGGTAGGTATTAGGCTATTGGCCCTAGGGCCTATATAAGCCTAGCCAAAAAGGTACCCTGGCTTTCACCACCCAAGAAAATAATTTTTCTGTGCCCCTGTCAAGCAGAGCCACAGAGGTGATCCCCAGGGTGAATTTCCTATTTCCCATCCAATCATCAAGATTTTTCTTGAAGAGTGCTAATGAGGAGCTTTGCTTGATATAGATAGGTAGTTTGTTCCAGAGTATGGGTAGTCTCTGGGGCAGGAATCTATCCCTCCAACATGTTCTGTTTATTGTGGTGACAAGGTTTAGGTCCCTAGAGCATGTAGCTCAGAGAGATTGGGATTTCTTTAAGTGGAGCATGTCCAACAGCTCTGGGTTTGACATAGCTTTGTATGTTAGACAAAAGATCGCCTCTGAGTAGGCGATATGCAATGGAGTAAAGCTGGAATTTTTTGAGACGGTCTGCGTAGGGCATCTGTTTGAGGCCAGTAATCCCCTTTGTGAGGTATTTCTGCGGCCATTCCAGTTGTTGTAGATGTCTTGTGAGGTACATACCAAAAGGGGCATTGTACTCTATAATGGGTCTAATGAGTGACGAGTAGAGGGGAACAATGACCTCTTTTTTCCTGAATGAGAAACCTTCTGCGATGAGGTGTGCTATGTAGAAGCATTTCCTGATTACTGTGGTGATGCAATTATCAAAGGAGAGACTACTGTCCACCTGTGTCCCAAGGTCTCTTATCACACTTTCTGTGTTAAGTAGGCTACCACCTATGTGGTAGCTCATAGGTACAGAGTTTTTACCAAAGGGGACGACAATGCACTTTTTGGCATTGAGCTTGAGGCCATGGCTTTGACACCAGGCATCTGTCTCAGTGAGGCCCTTTTGTAGGATGTCCACATCATTAGGAGTTTCGATTATGGCTCCAAGTTTGCAGTCATCTGCGAACTTTGTTAGCCAAAGACCTTCTGTGTTTGCCTGTACTTCAGAAAAGTAGATACCAAACAGGAGAGGACCCAGGACTGAACCCTACTCCACTTGTCACTAGTCTGAAGTCGGATTTGGAGTTTGCTACTTTCACAGTGTGGATTCTGTCAGTGAGCCAGTTGGCAACCCATCTTGTGACATAGGGATTTATACCTAGTTTAGTGAGTTTATCTATAATTCCAGAGTGGGGGATGGTGTCAAAAGCCTTGGCGAGATCTGAAGCTGTGTGAACCACCTTATCCTTGTCTATGGCTTTGTTGACTGCTTCAAAGAAGTCTATCAGGTTTAGGAGACATGATCTGGCTTTTACAAACCCAAACTGGGTGAGGTCCAGAGTTTGGAGATTACCAATGTCTTTGTTTATAAGTTCCATGATGATACGTTCCATGGCCTTGCAGAACAGGCTCATTAGGCTAATGGGGGCGGTAGTTCCTGGAGTCCGTGGGTGGCTCCCCCTTTGTGGAGTGGGATAAACGTCACTGTGCTCCATTCAGTGGGTACAAAGCCTGAGGTGAGGCTATGATTGAACATGGTGCTTAGGTGGGGCGCCAGTTCATTCTGTAGTTTGTCTAGAACGCAGCCTGGGATGTTGTTAGGTCCCATGGATGCTGTGTTCTTGGCTTTGGAGAGTGTGGTTTTTACCTGTACAGCTGTGATAACAGGAACTTTGCATTCTTCCAGTATAGAGATAGACCCTTTAGAGGGTGAGAGGGGGGTAAAGTTAGCACTGAACCTATCTGCCAGAATGTTGGCAATATCAGTTGGTTCTGTATATTTAGTGCCATTGTACTGTAACTCAGAGCAGATCTGAGTGTTGCCATTGAGATTCTTGACATAGTTATAGAATGCTTTGTGGTTGTCTTTAGAATCAGTGCCAATTTTGTTTTCGTAACTAGCTTTGGAGGATTTTATGAGGGATCTCAGCTTCTTACTGAGGCTGACCTGGGAGTTCCTCCAATCATGTGATTTTACTCTTTTTTGCAACAGTTTCTTTCTTCTGTTGTAGAGTTTGTTTATGGCAGGGGACCACTAGATTGGCTTCCTTTTTTGGAGGATAGCATCTTGGTTCTGTTAGGGATAGCACTATCCATACACTTGTGTAAGTGCTTATAAAGTGCATTTGTGTAGGATTCAGCTAGCGTACCTCTATTGTCCGTCTGCATGGGTGTCGTGAAGTTTGCCACTTCTGTCTTAAGAAACATGAAGTTGGCTTTGGAGAAAATTTTTACAGTGGTTTCCCTAATGGGGGGGTGGGGTGGGATGCAGATGTCTAGGATGATTAGCTTGTGGTCAGATCTGACCAACGAGGAATTGACCTCTGGTGTGGAACACCAGTCGCCCATGTTGGTAATGACCAGGTCTAGGATATTGCTACCCCTGGTGGGGGTGTGGATAAGTTGATCCAAGGCATTGGAATTTATGAATTCCAGAAAACATTGAGCAAAAGAGTTGGTACATGAGTAGTTTTCACGGTTAATGGTGGGGTAGTTGAAATCACCCAATGTTAGGGTGTTGGATTGTACCCTAATATTTTCCAGTGTATCAAGAAATGAGGATTGGAAATCCTGGGGCATGGTAGGGGATCTGTAGCAAGTTACAATTTGGATTGCGGTCTTGCCCAGAGTTAGTTGCACTTGGATAATCTCGGATGCATTATGCTCAGCAACTAGCCCAGATGTGTGGATATCCTTAATTAATATGGACATGCCTCCGCCTTTAGTGTTTCGGTCCAGGTTAGGTGGCCTAAAGGTGTGGTAAGAATTATAGCCTGGCAATGCAGGGGTGCTCTCTGGAGCCTTGAACCAGGTCTCTGTCACTGTACAGATGTCGATGTTCCCCATTTTAAGGAGTGCCTTGAGTGAATGCATTTTGAGGTTTAGACTTCTAGCATTGAGTAGCAATTTTGCTTGCTTGTACCTGTTACAGTGGTGAATTTGTCATTTGAACCTTGCCTAAAAAAGGCACTATAGGGGTGGCAAGAGCCTTAGCCAGTATCCGGAATCCCAAGGGTGACAGGTGCAGGCCATCTCTGGCAAAGCATCGTGGTCTGTCAATCATGTCATCCCAGGCAGACAGATACTGGATCCCCTTAGAATGACACCAGAAGCTTAGCCAATTGTTGAAGTCAATCATTTTGCCCTTGTACTGTGGTATCATTCTGGGTGATGGCAGGATGCTACTCAGGGCTAGGGTCATACCTGCCTGGGCTACAAGATCAGAGAGTTCCTCCATGTCTCTTTTCATGTAGTCCAGGGAAGTACATCTCAGGTCATTCACACCAACATGGACAATGACAGAGTCATATTTGTACTTGTTGTGGAGTGACCTGAGTGTGTGCATTATGTGGTGGATCCTGGCACCCCACAGGCAGCTGACAGTAACTTTCTCCTTGTTTAGCCTGGTGAGTGGAACATCAGTGTGCCTGACTATAGAGTCACCTATGATCAGAGTACTGGGTACATTGTTATGCCTTATGGGCTGTGGTTGAGTGGCACACTGACTTTGTTGGCTATGTGTCATTTGGGTTGTGTTGGGGGGTCGAGGTTGCTTGCGTTTCTGCTTTGGAGGTCTCTGTTGCTTGAGCAAACTTTTATTGAGAGCCTCTGCGAATGTAGGTGTGTGTTTTGTGTTTCTATGTGTAATTATCAGTTTAACAAGTAATGAATCGGCCAATAGACCCATAGAGATGGTAAAGGTTGGCTTTTAGCAAATTTGTACCAGCCTGCTGGAATAATATAATATCAGCCAAATTGACAATATAGCTCAATTCAGGGAGAAACTAAGAAATTGTATGTTGAAGGAGAGTACATGTACATGTTCTAACAGATCATAGCAAAGCAACACATACTGTTGTACTTCAGGTCTGTGCGCACCTGCAACTGTGAATGATAGCTTATCCTGTTACTACTCTCTTTTGTTACACACTGCAGCTGACATTGTCTCTACTCATTCAAAACATTTTTTGCAAAAATGTACTTTGCAATTTGCATGTATAGTTTGTGAGTAATGTTCATGGTGCTAGTCTGTGACTGTATCATTTCAATGTATGTAGTCAACTACAATATATGTAATGTATATTGTGTTTTGTTTCAAATCTGACTTGTATTTTTTGCTATGATAGCTTTTGTTGTCTCTGTCTTATTTGAACAGGTCATGGATGAAAAGGTCTGCAGACTAGTCCACTTAAGCGGTTAACAAAAGACAATAATAAATAAGACATGATGGGTTTAAGGAATGTGATTGCTTCATACAGATGCATTGACAGATAAAACAAGAGGCAATGTGCTCATATGGTACAGGATTAAGCAGTGACAGTAATAAAGGGATACCATGCAAGTGGCAATGAAAAAGTTTAGCTCCCCTACAGGGAGCCACGGGGAGCAATGATTAATTCCCACAAGTATGCATTGAAGGAGGACTGTCTATATAATGTGCTACATGTTAAGTTACCATACTTTACGTTACACTGTAGTACTAGAGTATAACTCACTCCATCTTCTGTGCATCCTAGACTGAATTTTCTACCTGTAAATAGCTTGAACATTATGACCCCTTCAGGCACCTCAGTTCTGACATTCTGTCAAAACTACAACTCTGCTAATGTGCTGTTTTAAGTTACAGGCTGAAGCATTCATCTAATAATGCCAGCTAGACTGATGTAGCATTTTGAATAGTCACATGGTTCAATGCATTATTACACAGAGATGCTCCATATCCATAAGTCTAACTCCTCGTGCATTACCCACTCGAAAGGCCTGAATCTAATACGCGCCTTCAACAAAAACTGCTGGAGAGACAGGTTTGTCTCCCAGAGGCTACCCCGTCTCTTGGATAAACTTCCCATATACATCAAACAGAGTACCTTGCTGACCCTCTTTAAGCACAACCTTGATGATTGGATGGGAAACCACAAATTTTTCCCAGGAGTTCCACCTGTGTCCCTCATTTACAGGGCAACAGGTGCTGACTGAAGTTTCTTTTTAGGAATAAACTCTTGGCTAGGCATGTAAGGGCCCTGGTGCCATTAACCTAGCAACCTGCAATGATCCTATGATCATATGTACAGATGATAGCAGGCAGTTCAACAAATATAGGTGGTACAGGGGAAAAAGAAGCACAGACCAAGGGATGTATATAAATAAGAGCAAAAACACAGCATGGCTAGCCATTTCTGTCTCTGATACTTCCTGAATATAAGCAAATAGACATGCAGAATAAAGACATGCAGCACAGCCCTGTTAAAGGACCATATTCCAGCTGTTTGGGTCTGGAGGTGTTATTAGCATTTTAACATCTGTAGCTATTTCTTGGAGCAGTATAAACAGAGAAACAGAGGAAAGTTGACTGTAGGCTGTTGTAGAAGAAATAGTGCTCCTTCTGCAGAGGTTATCTGATAAATGATATATATACAAGGTCCTTCCAAAAGCAAATAGACAGTCCCTGCTCAGTACCTTGTTACTGTCATAAAACAAAGTCACACAATCAGTGTACCTGAGGTCTGGTCTCACCTGTGCCAGTGTGCATAGCTGTGGAAATTGCATGAAGATGCAGAAAAAGAAATTGCAGACCACATTTGTGGTGCAGTATCTAGAAGGGAAGTTCCATGTCATATTAAATAATACTAAAATGACTCTTTCACAGACAAAATTAGAGTACCATATGTACCCCTTAGTTGTGGCTCCATCTTTTCTACTGTGTATAATTATTAGTGCTATATAAAAAAACAAAAATAAAAAGATAAAATAAAGAAAAGTAAAGAAAATACCCACTGGTGTGGCAAAGTAAGCCAGGCAAGGGAAATCATTGTGAAAATATGCAAAGAAAGAGTAGTGTCCACCTGATGCAGTGCTGCTAACACTCCTTGACCAATTCACCAAAGGAATTATCCTACAAGTTTCACTATGCAATGCTTGCAGCAACGTGTGAGCTGATAAAATAAAGATTTCACACTAACCTAACAGTAGAAAAAAACTGTTATTATGAAGGATCTCTGTCCAATGAACTTAAAGCAAGAATAACAGTAGCACAGAACATACAGGAGATAGCAGATGTAATTCACCCTAACATGCAGAAGATGAGTACAAGGATGACTTAACAAAGCAACCAGCTGACTGAACAGATTATGATGAAAAATGACAGAAAAGCAAAGAGGAAGATACAAGTGACTCTTCCATACTTTCTTGTATAGCATTTCTTGTAAAGTATAGCAGCAATATAATCAAAAAGTGTGCAGACAGATAAAATAAGTGTTTGGCCATAAAGATATGGAGACAACCATCAGGACAGCACTAAAACAACAAGCAGAGAAAAAAAAAACAAAAGTCAATGCACAAGTGACTGATGACATTAATGCAAAAAAAACTTAGTCATTAATGTCAATACAGAACAATGAGAGGCCATACAAAGTGCACCTTGAGGACAAAAAGATGAATAAATGATTTGCTGACAGTAAGGCATCCCAGTTCCAGCAGAGGTTCTAGTGCGTGCAGCAAGCCTGGTCACTGGTATTTATTTATTTATGTTTACACTTTGTTGACAGGGTTAGTCCCACTAGACGATGGTCTACTTTCAGGGGAGACTCAACGAGGTATTCATATTGATTAGGAGAGATTTGGCCAAGGCACCAGGGAACTTCACTATTCTTTTTTGGGTACTAGGCTGCAGCGGAAGTCTGCTGCTGAGTTCAACGTTTTTTTCCAAGAAGGAGGAGGAGGAAAGGAGGAAACAGGCCGAGACTGAAGTGCTGCAGAAATACTGAACTATCACAAACAGATTCTGTGAGAGAAGAGCCTGCTGTTACACATTTGGAGGAAGGAGGTCTGGAAACTTTTGTCTTGATGGAGATAATGGATTGAGATGAGCCGAATGCTGAAGAGGAAGTAAAGTGGAGTACTATGGTGGACGGCATGCTGGGAGAGTTAACAGAGGACATGCTGGAGGAATCTGAAAAAGAAGATGGATTACCAGGAGGTGCCAACAGCTGCTTGTGGGCATGCTTGGGTCTGGAGGTGTTATTAGCATTTTAACATCTGTAGCTATTTAAAGCATGCAACTCCAAAAGGATGGTTTTGGAAATGGTAAATAAAAGAAAGATGCTGTGATCAAAGCAAAAAGACGACAATAACTAATGTAAGGATAAGAAAACTAGACTGGTGGTAAGAGTCAAAACAAGCAGTGACACCATTAACAGGTATGAAGGTATACAAATTGTTATTTATCCACTGTGTTTTAAAGTACAGGGCATAAGAGCATTAATGCACGTAGGAGCAGAAGCCTTTGCAAGGCTGCTTCTGAAATTTTTACTTTACTTAAAACAATCATGACTGAAGTGAAGAAAAAGATTCTAGCAGGTCGAGCAGAGAGTTAAGGCTGTAGCTGTAGTTCCTGTAGTACAGGGTTTGATGCCCTCATAGTCTGTGACCTCAGGTCATTTAAACAGACATTGCTCCAAGGGCATTCTGAAATGGAACTGTGTGTCCAGTGCATCTAGCCAGCTAATAAATGTGTATTATTAGTCATTCATTCAATGGCATGAGGATGTTTTTCAGTATTTAGGACTGCAATGAAGGAAGAAAGTAAATACACAATTCAGAACAGCTGTCACAGAGGAACTTTTTTGTCTGTTTGCAATACGGTGTATGAAATAAAAAAATGCATGATAAAATAAATATTTAGACAGGGGATGGGAAGTATAAGTGACACTGGATGTGTACAAGGGAAAATGCAGCATATTTCAAATCTTATAATTACAAATGGCAAACAAGGAACACTGAGACATTCCAGTCAACCTAAAGCATGTTTTTTTTTTTTTTTGGGGGGGGGTGAATGTCACTTGGTGCAAGACTGTAACATATGTGGTCAATTTGAAGAAAAGGGACATAGCAGAAAAATTGTAGGCCTAAGTGTAGAAAATGCAATGAATTTGGACATTTTGGCTCAACTATCCTATACTACAAAAGGAACGTTTAGAAAAAGAGACTATGTCAGAAGATACACAATCTGATGATAATTTAACTGAAGATATTGGTGGAGAATGCATTATGGGGGAGATCACTGAAGAGGAACATGCAATCTCTGTGGTGGAGGATTAGGAAGTAAGGTAGGAAATGGTTTATAAAGAAAAAGTATTGCAGTGCAAGATAATAAAAACATATATGTAGCACTAGGAAGAGAAGAGAGGGAAGAGGAAGAATGTGAGACAGGAGAAGAACAAAAAGAAAACGTGATAAATCATTTGAATGGGGGTACTGAGAAGGAAAAGAAAAATACAAACTGGAGAAAGATGCACATAAAAGAAACGGATGGCCTAAATGGAAAAAGTATTTGTAATAATATTGGATGTGTATTAGTGGCTGGATGGCATAAAAGATTTGTATAGATGGTATATGTTTGTTAGGTACATGATGTGTGAAGAAAGAAAATAAGAAAACAGGAAAAGAATTGAGGCAATATGGGAAAATATTATATGGTCAGTGGGGAGTGATATGAGCTCAAGAATATTTTTATTTTAAACAAAGACACAAAGATACTGGATGTGATGGTACTAGTCCATGGAAGACTAGTGGTATGTGATATAAGGAAAAAGGAAATATGCATAAGAATAATTGTACTTTATGCAGACACAAGTATGATGGAGTACAAAAAGATGTTTAGGGAACTTAAAAACTTTCACCTATTAAGTATGTCCGCTATTATAGTGGGATATTTTAACTGCAAGTTTGGAAAGAGAAGGGGAAAATAACATAAGATATTCAAGTAATAAGTGGAGTTATTAAACATGGAGGGTTGAAAATATTTTTTATATATTGACATTAGAATACTGGGAAAATCTTATTAGGTAGGTGCCCATTTTCTGTGGAGACCCAGGGAGAAAAGCTCCAAAATACTGCAAAAACGTTTTGAGAACAATAAGTTTGCAATCTTCAAAATAATCCAAAAACATCTCCAGTTTAAATTATTATACCAAATTAGACATAATGTGACAACATTGGTTAAAACAGATATTCTGTAGAAGTCTGGATTCTTGGACAAAAACACTTAACATTATTATTAAAGTGTGGTCCCTGAAGGCTCCTGTATCCATTTTTATTGTTTAGTTCTTGGTTTATCTATTATTCTTGGTGGCTATGTGTCTTTTGGTTAAAATGGATATGACTTATATGACAATGATGTAAAATTTTGTGAAATTTTAGCCAGTTTAGAGAAATTAAAGATAAATTAGCATATTACAAACAGGAACTGCAATATGAAGTGGGATAAAAGAACAGGGTTATGGCATAGATAGATAGATAGATAGATAGATAGATAGATAGATAGATAGATAGATAAATAGATAGAAAGTCAAGAGACAGAAATAATTGAAGTAAGGAAGTAAGTGAAGAAGGGGGAGTAAGGAGGTCTAAGGTATGAAAAGGTACTTGTTCGTAGTTAGGGATAGATACAGTTTATCCTGGGGTTGATCAAGAACAGAGCCAGATTTTGGCTAGGAATTCTTTCAGAATGGTTTTAAAGGACTGGAGGGAGGGGACTGACCTGATGGATACAGGAAAGTCATTCCAGGCCTCGGCAACATGGTATCAGTACAGATCATGCCCAGCAGATTTAACGGGTTTGATGGTAGACAGAAGCTTGTAGTCATTTGATCATAATGACTGAGTGGAAACATAGCTGTGTAGAATGGCATTTAGTACCAGACAAGCAGACGGATGCTGGATAATTTTATAGGTGGTAAGAAGCTGTGTACATGTTAGTTGATGGGGTAGTTTTAACCAATTTTGGGTTATTAGTGCTATACAGTGGTGGGTTCGGAAAGGGGTATTTGCTGCCAGTTTATCCACTTTATTATAGCATTGTTCAAGTTTTGATTTCTTTGATGCCTAGAGGTTAGTAAGGATGGGAGCACCATAAAGTACAGAGGGGAGGAAGTAAGTAGTGACAAGTGTAATTTTAGTTGGTTGATGAGAAAGTTTTTGGCTTTATAAAACACCCTAGATTTTGGTGATTTTTTTATGCAATTTTGAAGATGCAGGTCAAATTTAAGATCATTATCCACTATCATTCCTAATAATTTGCTATGAGAATTGACTTTGATGGTTGTATTATTAAGAAAGAGTTTTTTTATGAGAGAAAGATTTTTAGGGAAAAAGTAGTTGGGGTAGTTGGGGTATGGTTGAGCATGAGTGGTGAGTAAGAAAGCTATCTTTCAGTGGATGTTAAATCTTACTAAATAATTTTGAAGATGTGCCATGCTGTCTGATGTGAATATGAGAGAATAAATATATAAAATAGGGACTTTTACAACTGAAAGAGATTATGTGATATGCTCAGAAGATATGAAATAAATAGGTGTGGTAGAAATGGCTGAGTTTTCAGATCATGAAATGGTATACGAAGGAATACGGGATGACGGAAAGGTAATAAAAGAAGAGAAAGGAATACAAATATTGACTAGATAAATTGCTAAAACACATGTAATATTAAATGGGACATAAGATTTTATGGGAACAGCATAGAATAATGGGAATAATTATGAAAACTGGACAGATTGGTGCAGTGCTTATAAAGAAAAAAATACAAGAAAATATTTCTGATTGTAAAACAGAGTGAAGCAGTAGAATATGAGTCCATACAATGAAATTATAAAAAGAAATGAAAAAGAGATAGAACAATGTGGTGACAAAATCAGGGAAAGAGATGTAAGAAAAAATAGAGAAAAGGAAAAAATGTTGTATAGACAAAGATTTGTTTAAATAAATAAGTAGATAAACATAAGTGAACAAAGAATGGATGCAATGTTTGATAAAGAAGAAATTGTTAAATATAAGCAGAGAGAAATAATAAAAATTGTAGAAATGTATGTGGGCAGAATATATGAAAAGGAAGTAACCCAAGAAGTATGGAGTTTAAAAAAAATCTGAAAATGTTAAGAATTCTCTAGAACAGGAGACTACAAGAAAAATGGAAGAAATTATATAAAAGGAAGGAAAGAATTAGCAGCAGGGATAGATGGATAAAGTTATGAATATAATAAAGAGTTGGTAGAATAATTAAGTTTATATGAAAGATGGTGAAAAAAAAGATATTAAAAAAATGGTGACCAATAATATTGTGTAATACAGATTATAAAATCTTTGTAAAAATAGTGCAAAAAAAGAATGCAAAAGGTTTTCAATGAAGCTATAGGAGAAGGATTTTTCAGAATTAAAGGGAGAGAGATGAAAAAAATATTAATAGTAGTAAAAGATTAATAGATATGATTTTAAAAGAAAATATGGAAATAAGACTGTGATGTAATGTGACAAAGGCTTTTGAAGCAATGTGGAATATTCTAGAGACATATGGGATAGAAGAGACAAAATGGAGTGTTATAAAAATATGCTATGAAATGTTACTGGTGAAACCTAAGGTAACAGATGGATGGGAAGTATGATAAATATTAGGAGAGTAGTTAAACAAGTATTCCCATTAAGTACATGTCCGTGATGGTAATGAATGCAGTTATTCAAGCGTGTGCATGTGAAATGAAAGAAGCAAAATGTGAGATAGCGAATGGAATTATAATTCCAATTTATTTGTCATTCGCAGATGATTTAGTGGTTGTGGCGAAAACTAAAATATGGATAAGTGAAGTCTTAGTAAGAGTGGAAGAATCATAAGAATGCTGAGTTATAGTTAAATAAGACAAAAAGCAAAGGGTTTGGCAAAATTAAGTAAATAAGTGGAATATATCACACAATGAAGGAAATAAGTATATTAGGAGTGATATTTAGAGAGTATGAAAAACAGAAGAAAATAATGCTGGAAGAACTAAAAATGTCATGATGGAGAAGTTTTAATTTGTCATTTCACAAAAAGGCATATATGATAAATATATACATTTAAGGGAGTGCACATATTGTCATGAAAATGAAGAAAGATGTTAGAAATATATAATTATTGTTTTATTTGAGGATCAAGACTGAATTCAGTGAAATGAGATGTGATACATAATTAACAAAGTAAAGGAGGTTTGAATTTAAAAAAGCCCCAAAGTGTACTTATTGTCTTTGTTTTTTTTTTCAGAGTAATAAGAAGGTGAATGAGAGAGTGAAAGAGAGGGAACTGAAAATGATGTGGAAAACTTTGCATGTCAAGTATGAAGAAGGGAAAAGAAGTAGTAAACAAGAAAATATGGAAGGAAAAGAATATGAAAATAAAATTATAAAAGGTGAAAATTATTGAGATCGATGAAAATAAAATTAGGATACAACAATATTATGGAGAAATACTATCCTTGAAGGGAATTAAAAGAAGACATAGAAATGTTACAAAGAATTGAAGGAAAAGGTTTAATAATTTTTATGAAGCAGATAATTTCCTATGAAGAATTTTATTAAATAAGTTACCATTTAAAATAATGTAAAATACAAGGAAATGGAAGAAACGCAATGTGGGGCCCAATTCAGAAATATTACTGCAAGGTATATGCAAGGTGAAACAACAGTCTGGTGGCCTGCATATGCAGCCATGCTAAATGCTAATGAGGCATTCCGGGGAAGAGGCATATGCTAATTATCCACGTGGTCTCCCCCAGAACTGCTGTGCTAAGCCAGCTGCCTAAGTTAACATGGCTGTCCTGCTCCTGTTGTTATTGAACATGTCCAAAAGCGTGTGTGCCTCCATTGTGGTAGAGGTATATGTGTGTGTGTGTGTGTGTGTGTGTGTGTGTGTGTGTGTGTGTGTGTGTGTGTGTGTGTGTGTGTGTGTAATTAAATGGGTGAGTGTGTATATGGATGCAATCAAGTGGAAGGGCTTTGTGTGCGTGGGACGGGGTCTGGTGGGTGGCTGTCATACCTCTGCAGTCCCCTGTACTAATAAGCAAATCCAGCAACATTGGGGAGGGACCACTAGACACCATGGGGAACTCTAAAGATGTGTGGTGGGGCCACTACACACCAGGAATACGTCCTTAACATTGTGCCTCAACAGCACTTAAATAAGAAGTCCTCACTATTGTGCTTTAAGGACACTTTTCCAAGCCACGCATAAGGGGAACCCTAGACACCAGTGATACCTCTGTAATAATGTGTCTTAACCACATTAAGAAGGACCTTGTGGGTAGGGGGACCACTAGATATCAGGATTATTCAAAATAGCATACCTTAAAGACTCTATAGCAAGGATTTAAATCCTGCACTCACTCACCTTGCACACAGGATTTAAGGACTGTGCAAACCACTAGACACCAGGTATAACACAGAATAATAAATAAAACTGTAAAAGAAATAAAGTACACCAAAGGGAGAAATGGCTTCAAGCCCTGCACTTTTGACACAAGAAACAACTGCATTGACCCACTATACTAAAAGATTAGTTAGTGTAGCATGTTTATTTTTTAATAATAATATAATAATGGTCTTGTTAATTATTCAAGGTCTACAACAATTTCTGAGTTATGAGAGAGGCAAACAGGGCATACACAAGCATAACTCTCAACCTCATAGCTCAAGAAATTTAGACAAAGCCAAAAATAATTTGGGGCAGAGACAAAATATCAGGTGATACATTGTATTATTCATCTTATAAAGTTGTTACAAAACATTGTTTTGCAATAGCATGCATTCACTGAAGGACATGAAGTGAGAAACTGTATTGTTTCACATTAGTGACTGATTGCAATCATTTGTGAACTACCATGGCAGGGAAAAAGATGTCTGGTGTTCTGACAACACAGGGACTAGTATGGTATGTGTGTGGGTTTGTGTGTGTGTGTGTGTGTGTGTGTGTGTGTGTGTGTGTGTGTGTGTGTGTGTGTGTGTGTGTGTGTGTGCTTGTGTTTTACTGTTTGTATTTGTGTGTATGGGAATCTAAATCACGGTGCCTATGCCACTGAGGTATATGGACCACCACTGATCTGCACTCATGGTAATTAATGGTGATTCAGAAACATGTAAATCAGATGATAATTAGGTCTTTCCTCATTTTGCCTAATGTGCCTCTGAATAGTAAATTGGAAATAGGCCCTTTCTACTGCAGCTGTTACCACAATCATTGGGGCTGTTTCTGAATCTTCTGGGTGATGAGTGCAATGGATCTACTGAGGAAGAAATAACAAAATATATTTTTTTAGAATGTAAAAACTGGATAGGTTTGGAGAAGTTTTAAAAAGAAATATAAATGGGAAGAATCATAAATATAATGTGAATTATGATATTAAATGGGAAATACGTGAAAGCATGAAACTGAATAATGGGACAGCATATTGTTTGCAGCAATCTGGAGATTATGGTACAGAAGAAATGGAGAACTACTGCATAATAAAAAAAGAAATAGTGAAGATGTGGTTGATGAAATAAAAAGATGGTTGAGGAAGAAAGGGATGGGGGATAGATGATGTCGTAAGAAATCAGATTTTTTTTTTTTTGAAATAATGAAAATGGAAATACAGTAAACTCTCAGTTAACCAGTATCCATGTGGATTGGTAGATTCTGGATAACAGTAGTTTCTGATTGCTTGAGAGTTACTATTAAAAATAGGCCTGACAAATACTTTACCCTATACTATACCATACCATAAACACTATATTGATTTGATTTTAATATTGAAATAGAGTAATTAAAAGCCTTTCTGGAATAATAATATTTGAAACTTATATTTCTGCACGAAAGCATGGCATGCGGAACGGTTTTCAGTGGCATGCTGAGTGGATTGCAATTGAATGAATTCAACAGAGAGAGTGTGTATATGGATGCAATCAAGTGGAAGGGCTTTGTGTGCATGGGACGGGGTCTGGTGGGTGGCTGTCATAATTCTGCAGTCCCCTGTACTAATAAGCAAATCCAGCAACATTGGGGAGGGACCACTAGACACCATGGGGAACTCTAAAGATGTGTGGTGGGGCCACTACACACCAGGAATACGTCCTTAACATTGTGCCTCAACAGCACTTAAATAAGAAGTCCTCACTATTGTGCTTTAAGGACACTTTTCCAAGCCACGAGTAAGGAGAACCCTAGACACCAGTGATACCTCTGTAATAATGTGTCTTAACCACATTAAGAAGGACCTTGTGGGTAGGGGGACCACTAGATATCAGGATTATTCAAAATAGCATACCTTAAAGACTCTATAGCAAGGATTTAAATCCTGCACCCACTCACCTTACACATAGGATTTAAGGACTGTGCAAACCACTAGACACCAGGTATAACACAGAATAATAAATAAAACTGTAAAAGAAATAAAGTACACCAAAGGGAGAAATGGCTTCAAGCCCTGCACTTTTGACACAAGAAACAACTGCATTGACCCACTATACTAAATGATAAGTTAGTGTAGCATGTTTATTTTTTAATAATAATATAATAATGGTCTTGTTAATTATTCAAGGTCTACAACAATTTCTGAGTTATGAGAGAGGCAAACAGGGCATACACAAGCATAACTCTCAACCTCATAGCTCAAGAAATTTAGACAAAGCCAAAAATAATTTGGGGCAGAGACAAAATATCAGGTGATACATTGTATTATTCATCTTATAAAGTTGTTACAAAACATTGTTTTGCAATAGCATGCATTCACTGAAGGACATGAAGTGAGAAACTGTATTGTTTCACATTAGTGACTGATTGCAATCATTTGTGAACTACCATGGCAGGGAAAAAGATGTCTGGTGTTCTGACAACACAGGGACTAGTATGGTATGTGTGTGGGTTTGTGTGTGTGTGTGTGTGTGTGTGTGTGTGTGTGTGTGTGTGTGTGTGTGTGTGTGTGTGTGTGTGTGTGTGTGTGTGCTTGTGTTTTACTGTTTGTATTTGTGTGTATGGGAATCTAAATTATGGTGCCTATGCCACTGAGGTATATGGACCACCATTGATCTGCACTCATGGTAATTAATGGTGATTCAGAAACATGTAAATCAGATGATAATTAGGTCTTTCCTCATTTTGCCTAATGTGCCTCTGAATAGTAAATTGGAAATAGGCCCTTTCTACTGCAGCTGTTACCACAATCATTGGGGCTGTTTCTGAATCTTCTGGGTGATGAGTGCAATGGATCTACTGAGGAAGAAATAACAAAATATATTTTTTTAGAATGTAAAAACTGGATAGGTTTGGAGAAGTTTTAAAAAGAAATATAAATGGGAAGAATCATAAATATAATGTGAATTATGATATTAAATGGGAAATACGTGAAAGCATGAAACTGAATAATGGGACAGCATATTGTTTGCAGCAATCTGGAGATTATGGTACAGAAGAAATGGAGAACTACTGCATAATAAAAAAAGAAATAGTGAAGATGTGGTTGATGAAATAAAAAGATGGTTGAGGAAGAAAGGGATGGGGGATAGATGATGTCGTAAGAAATCAGATTTTTTTTTTTTTTTGAAATAATGAAAATGGAAATACAGTAAACTCTCAGTTAACCAGTATCCATGTGGATTGGTAGATTCTGGATAACAGTAGTTCCTGATTGCTTGAGAGTTACTATTAAAAATAGGCCTGACAAATAATTTACCCTATACTATACCATACCATAAACACTATATTGATTTGATTTTAATATTGAAATAGAGTAATTAAAAGCCTTTCTGGAATAATAATATTTTAAACTTATATTTCTGCACGAAAGCATGGCATGCGGAACGGTTTTCAGTGGCATGCTGAGTGGATTGCAATTGAATGAATTCAACAGAGAGAGCGAGTGAATGCATGTATGAAAGCAGATGTGACTATATGTGAGAGATCAGAGAGATGTATGAAAGCTAAAGAGAGTGTGTGTGAGAGATGAGAGAGAGAAAGAGTGAGTGAATGCATGCAAGAAAGCTAAAGAGAGTGAGAATGTGCAACCTGATGCAGACTGAGTGTGGAGCGAGGGTTGACATTTTAGGGATTCAGCTTGTTTGGTTTGATTTGTTCTCAGGTTGGAGAGAGAGGGAATTTATGTGTACCTTCCTTTTTAAAACTCTAAAACTCTAAAAGCGTAAGTTATGTTTCTGCAGGGGGAAAACAAAGTGCAACACATGAAAAACTGAATTGTTCATACTGTACTATATTTTTTCAATTGTTTTCTGGTTGCTTGAATTCTAGTTAACTGGGAGTTTACTGTACATTTTTGTGCACATGATATGAAAAAGTTTACAAAACTAAATAACAAAATAGTAAGATATATGTTATGAATATGTATGTGTCAATAATGTAAAGAAGTGTAAATAAGGAAATATATAAATAAAGTGCCCCTACTCTTTTTGATAAGTGCCATAGGATCCTTTGCATTCATCTGAGCTACCACCAACAAAGGCAGATGGCACCTCAGTTTTATGTCTCCTCTAAAGGATACCATACTCAGGCTCACTAAACTAAAACAAGAACAGCAAAGAGGACAAAAAACTGAGAGTATGAGGCACGTAAATGACCCATATAGCTCATGTTTGGAGAAGTGGCAATAAGCATCCTGATCATGAATTCTCCATTTGTGTTAGGTGAGATCTTACAACTTAATATGGGTAGTAAGAAGATGGAGACCAATTACGAAGCAATAAGACAGGTCAGAAGTATGGTGCTGGAAATATGGGGTTGGAAGATGATACTGCTGTTGATTATGAAAACAATGTAGAACCTTCAAATTAAAGCAAAAAGTCATACATTTTCCACTTCTTTTTTTACTGTGAGTTACTGACATGTTATCACAGCTCACAGACTACTTCAATATTTATTTATTTATTTATTTATTTATTTATTTCCATTTTGAGGACTGGGGAGGTCCACTGGGCTCAAAGAGCCTGTTTTCAGTGGAAGTCCAGGGAGAAAAGCTCCACATTACATAGCTTAAGTTGCAATTACAATCAGAATAAAGTAAAACAGTTACAGTTACAATTACATTTCATGTTAGATAGCAGAAAATGTTATATGGATACATAACATTTAAATATTTAAGAAGGCAGTAAAGAAAGAGGAAGAGAGAGGAAAGGAGAATAAGCTACACACAGTGTATACATTTATGAAAATATCATTAGATTAGCCTGCATTCAGTGTTAGCCAGGTGTTGTCGTTCAGGATGGAGGAGGGACGTTAGTAGCCTAGGGGGGGGAGAATGCAGTTGCATTTCCAGTTGGGGGAGAGGTAGGAATG
This sequence comes from Protopterus annectens, assembly GCF_019279795.1. Classification (NCBI taxonomy): domain Eukaryota; kingdom Metazoa; phylum Chordata; order Ceratodontiformes; family Protopteridae; genus Protopterus; species Protopterus annectens. The sequence goes on from NC_056730.1 coordinate 1,102,733,581, forward strand.
GAGCTGAGATTTAAAGTCATCAGAGTTTTCACAAGTCATTAGTGAAGGAGGGAGAGAGTCCATCTTTTGGCTAAGGAAAAGGATAACAGAAGCTGACCGGCAAGACGGTCAGCTTTGCGGACAGTGATTAGGTTTTGGTAAGTGGATCTTAGAGTTCTATGTGGGGTGTATGGTTGTAGAATGTTGGTTAGTGCAGAGCAGTTAGTAGGTGGAAAGATTAGTCTGTGGGCTGTAGTAAGTTGGAGGTACTCTAGATAGTTGGAGAGTTCTAGCTAGTTTAACAAGTGAAGGGCAGTACAGTGACGGGAGGAATATTTGGCTTTGGTAGCGAATTTTGAAATTTTATTGTAACAGACTTCCAATATGGAGGAGAGAGAGGAAGACAGGTTTGTTAGTAGAGGAATGCCATACATTAGTGAGGGAAGTAGATAGGTAGTGGTAAGAGTTTGTCTTGTAGAGGGAGAGAGAAAGTGAATGTTTCTGTATAGCATGCCAAGTTTTACATGAGTTTTCTTTATGTTTTGTTGAATATGGGTATTAAAAATTAGAGTGTTCATCTATAGTTATCCCAAGTAGTTTAGCAAAGGGAACAACCTCTATGGCAGAGTTGTTATGGCTGATAATTTGGAATGAGATTTTATCAAGATGGATTGATTTTGATGGAGAGAATAGCAATATTTTGAATTTGTTGGCATTTGGCGAGAGGTGGTTTTGAAGCATCCAGTTCTCAGTGGTAGAGAAGGCAGTTTGAGTCGTTGTTTGGAGCTAGGGGAGGTTAGAGGCGGAACAGACTAAAGTTGAGTCATCTGCATATTGTACGATTTTGGTGTTGGTTGTGGCTGTGTGGAAATCATTGATAAAGATGTTAAACAGCATTGGACCAAGTATGGATCCTTGGGGTACCCCAGTAGGGGTAGGAAGGAAGGTAAGGTGCCTTTTTCCCATTTCACAGCCTGAGATTTGTCAGAGAGGTAGTGTGACAACCAGGCTAAGATAGTCTGAAAGAGGTTAAGTTTAGAAAGCTGTATCAGGAGATGGGTGTGGGAGAGTGTGTCGAATGCCTTGGAAAGATCTAGTAGAACTGTTGATACCATTTTTCCAGAATCGCGGGCACATCCTACTGTATCTAGGAAAGAGAGAAGGGCACTGATTGTGCTCTGGCCAGGTCAGAAACTGTGTTGGGTTGGAGTGATAAGTTGGTGTTTGGTTAGGAAAGGCATAAGCTGAAGATGGAAGCATTTTTCCATAATTTTAGAAATTGGGGAGAGGATAGCTATGGGGCAGTAGTTAGAGATACTATTGTTTTTGCCTCCTTTGTGGAAAGGTAAAATAAAGGCTGAACACCACAGTTTGGACACATAAGATTCCTCTATAGATGTATTGATCACGATGCTAATGGGGAGAATGATTCCATCTGCAGAGATTTTTAGGAAGGAAGATGGGATGTTGTTGGGGGCATTGGAGCACAGTTTTAGTTTAGAGAGTATGTTTTTTATGTAGGAGGTTGAGATGGGTTTAAGTTCAAATATGGATGGATGGCTGGGGGTAGTGGGTAGTGTAGTAGCTGGGGAAGATGAGGAGAGTAGAGGAGAATGGTTTTGGTTTGGGAAGGTCTTGGTCAGTTCAGCTATGGAGTTGGTGAAGAAGGAGTTGAATAAAGAGACTATTTCAGGATCAGATTTACAGGTATCAGAGAAGGGATTGTTTCTGGTACCTGGGTTGAGAAGTGAGTTGACAGAATTCCAGAAATGTGTGGGGTTTTTGGAATGGTTGGATTGGAGTTTAATATAGTAGGATTTTGTGTCACTGATAATTTGTTTTTTAGCAAGGTTGCAAAGTTGTTTGTATTTGAGAAGAGTTTCTGGGTGCTTATTTAGATGGTAAAGTTTCCAGAATTTATCTCTTTGTTGCATGAGTTTTTGGCGTCTTTGATTAGCCATGGGGCAGTATTAGCTTTTATTCTTTTTCTTCTTGAAGGAGCTAGGGAGTTGAGCATGTTTAAGAAGGCTGAGTTGAAAACTTCTACGCTGTTGTCTAGGGGAAGAGTTTTTAAAGAGTTCCAGTTTGCTTTAGTGAGTTAGAGAAAGTTGTGGGGTTGAAGTTAGTGAGGTTACGTGTATGAATATATTGATGAAGGTGAGGAGAGGAGTGGGTTGATTGGTGGATGAAAGCTGGCAGGTGGTCTCCAAGAGAGTCGGGTAGGATGCCTGAGTTAGACATTTTATTTGGATAGGTGACTAGGATCCAGTCTTGAGTGGTGCCAGGGGGGTTAGTTTTATTGGGTCTAGTAATGGTGTTTGTTAGTTGGGTAAAGCTGAATAATTTGATGGATATGGTGGGATTCAAGTTATTAATTTTATTCCAATCTATGTTTACACTGCCTAGTATGAAGGTCTTGAGTTTAATATTGGTTGAGGCCCATAGGAGAATATCTTCAAGTCTTGTGGTATTGTTTCCAGGGGGATGTAAAGGGCAATGATACAGATGCTTTTATGGTTATTCATTTTTAGTAAGCCTATTACTAGTTCTGCATTGTTGAACTGAGGAATCGGATTAAGCTAGGGAGTAACGGAGAGTTGGTTCGAATAGATTAAGGCTACCCCTCCACCTTTTCTATTTAGGTGGTCCTGTCTGAGGGATTGGAATCCAGGGGGTAGGATTTCAGAATCAGAGATGTTGGGTTTTAGCCAAGTTTCTGAAATTGCTGCAATGTTGGGTAGGTTGTGGTTTAGCCAGGCATGAAAGAGGGCTACTTTATTTCTCAGACTCTGGGCATTGATGGTGAGTAGTTTGAGGTATTTATGGTTGGTCATATTGCTTGTGACTAGGGGACTGGGATTAGAGGAAGTACTGGGCCCAGGGTTGGGATGTATGTCCCCTGCTAAGCAGAGAAAGTCAATGAAAGATGGTTTTGTTCGATTCAATTTGGGCTTTAATTGTTGTGTGGAGTGAGGTATTGGTTTAGGAATATGATGTTTTAACGAGGGGAGTAGAATTTTTATTCTGAAATAGTGGAGTGGGTTGGGTTGAACTAAAGAGGCGAATATGGTGTGAAAGTGTGTTTTCGTAGGATGAGGATGAATGTTTGGAGTGGGGGTGTAAGACAGGAAGGCGGGGGGAGTTGGTTATAGGAGTAGGCGGTAGCATGGTATAATGGAATCGGGAATAATAAGGTGATGGATGGGATGAGAAGGGTTTGCCGAAGTAGAGGAGGCATGGTAAAGGCTGTAAGTTAGAATTAGCAGTATGTAGGATGTTGGGAGTTTGTATTGGTGTATTGAAGGAGAGGGTTAGATGAGAAGAGAGACTTTGAAGGGTGGGGTTGGAGTGGTTGAATTGGCAGGTGGTGTTAAGAGGGGAGGGGATAAAGTAAGGAGCTGATAGGTAGGATTTGAGGGGGGGGGTTAGAGGTTGAAATAAAAGCAGGAGTAGTGGGGATGGGTGAGATTTGGGGGCATGGGAGGGGAGGGGATTGAGCCTGAAGGGCGAATGGAGCAGGCAGAGCTGGGGAGAAGGTGGCAGGAGAAAACCAATCAGTGAGCTGTAGCTGCAGCGTGGGAGCTTGAAGGGACTACAGGAAAGGAACAGCAGAGGTGAGTCTAGGCTGTGGAGAAAGGGAATTGTAGAAGAAATCTGTATACTGTAGTCAAAGTAGACTAGTAAGGTAAGTAGCTTATGAGAGGAAGGGTCTGTTCAGTAGAATGTGATTTTTAACACTATAAGTGTGTATACATTGCCACCTAGAGCTTGGTGGGAGCAGAATGGCCAGAAAAGTAGGTAAGGATGGGGAGAATTAAAGTAAAGGACCGCTGTAGACTGCTTAGCAAGCAGTAGGAAAATGCAAACCCTACTATAATGTAAGCACTATAAAGCAGTCATAGTGAGGAATTCCATTACATACACTTCACTTAATTCCTGAGGAAGGCTAGCTATTACAAGTACTTCAGGCATCTCGGTTTGGATGTCCTTAATGGGTAGGTGTCTTTGAATTAAGTGGATTGGGATAGGAAGCACTCAGAGGGTTTAATGGAGCACGAGCAAACTTCACTTAAATCCTGAGGAAGGCTAACTGTTACAAGCACTTCAGGTGTCCTGGTTTGGATGTCCTTAATGGGTTGGTATCTTTGAATGAAGTAGATTGGGATGGGAAGCACTCGGAGGGTTGAATGCAGCACGAGCAAACTTCACTTAAATCCTGAGGGAGGTTAACTGTTACTAGCACTTCAGGCATCCCGGTTTGAATGTCCTTAATGGGTAGGTATCTTTGAATGAAGTAGATTGGGATGGGAAGCACTCAGAGGGTTGAATGCAGCACGAGCAAACTTCACTTAAATCCTGAGGGAGGTTAACTGTTACAAGCACTTCAGGTGTCCTGGTTTGGATGTCCTTAATGGGTAGGTGTCTTTGAATTAAGTGGATTGGGATAGGAAGCACTCAGAGGGTTTAATGGAGCACGAGCAAACTTCACTTAAATCCTGAGGAAGGCTAACTGTTACAAGCACTTCAGGTGTCCTGGTTTGGATGTCCTTAATGGGTAGGGATCTTTGAATGAAGTAGATTGGGATGGGAAGCACTCAGAGGGTTGAATGCAGCATGAGCAAACTTCACTTAAATCCTGAGGAAGGCTAACTGTTACAAGCACTTCAGGTGTCTCGGTTTGGATGTCCTTAATGGGTAGGTGTCATTGATTTAAGTGGTTTGGGATGGGAAGCACTCAGAGGGTTGAATGCAGCACGGGCAAACTTCACTTAAATCCTGAGGGAGGTTAACTGTTACAAGCACTTCAGGTGTCCTGGTTTGAATGTCCTTAATGGGTAGGGATCTTTGAATGAAGTAGATTGGGATGGGAAGCACTCAGAGGGTTGAATGCAGCACGAGGAAACTTCACTTAAATCCTGAGGGAGGTTAACTGTTACAAGCACTTCAGGCATCCCGGTTTGAATGTCCTTAATGGGTAGGGATCTTTGAATGAAGTGGATTGGCATGGGAAGTGCGCAGAGGGTTGAACGCACCACGAGCAATGGACAAAGCCAGCATCCTACGACGGGAGTGACTGGAGTGGGTCAAGGGATATGTTTTTTTTTGTAAATTTGCAGATTTACACCATCCAACTACTTCATGATGCTAATAGAAATCAAGGAAAGTTTCCTGAGAATTGTGCCCACCAAAAAAACAAATAAGACAAAGATCTATGTATTTATTTATGTGATTATTCACTCATACATTTAATTATGCATGTGCGTATTTAATAAGTAGATAAACTGGTCATCTGACCATTTTAAGACAGCGTAGTGATCACTAGAAATATCTCCTTCTATCATATAGATCCAGGGTATGTGAGATTCAGTGCTAACCCACAGTGACTGAGTGGAACTTCAAATGCTATCCTCATATCTACAACAATTTTTGCCAGGTATTCCATTTTATTTCCACCTCAAAACTAAATAAATAATGGTTGGTTAGATACCCTAAATCATTCACATATATGAACAACTAAATATATTATATTATATATGAACAAATCTATGGAATGCATCTGGAGCATTTCTCCCCAGGCCTCCACTGAAAATGGGCTGTGTCCCAGTCAGACTTTCCCGGTAAAAAAATGTTAAATAAATTTACTTATTCCCTTGTAGCCAGAGTCATAACTGAAAAGTCTAAATAGACCAGTTCGCTTATTAAAAAAATAAATATAGGACTTTGAATCATGGCACAGATGGATTAAAATTCTGCTCAAGACAACATACTTCCTTTATAATATGTTACAGTAAAATAACATGCCATATACCGGTTATCAGTTTACTACAGAAAAAACACTGAATGTACATTTGTGACATGGATCAAAGACATGGCTTAAACCTTATATGTGTAAGTATATTTATCGTGTTTTTGTTGTACCATTAAATAAAGATAAGCACCAATATCATCAAACTGCTGCTATAGTTACAGAGTTAAAACACACAGTGACAGTCATGAAAATCCTCACCACTTACAGATTCAGAGACAAGCATGGCCAAAACATGAAAAACCTTATTATTATCTCATTACTATGTCTGTACTGAGCACAACACCATTAGACCTGACTACAATATGGATTTCATTACAAAAGGATAAGCAAAGGAGCCCACCTACAATCTGAAACACACGTACACACACACACACACACACACACACACACACACACACACACACATTCATGCATATACTATTCATGCATCCTCATTCACACTACACACACGCATATATACACACACATTGGCCTCATTCATGCACCTATAAACAGACATATACACACACACACACACACACGCATATACACATTCATGCAGCCTCATTCATGCACCTATAAACAGACATATACACACACACACACACACACACACACACACACACACACACACACACACACACACACGCATATACACATTCATGCAGCCTCATTCATGCACCTATAAACAGACATATACATACACACACACACACACACACACACACACACACACACACACACACACACACACACACACACACGCATATACACATTCATGCAGCCTCATTCATGCACCTATAAACAGACATATACACACACACACACACACACACACACACACACACACACACACACACACACACACACACACACACACTCTCACACAAATGAATACACACACTAAAACAACCTCCACCTCCCACACCTTCATTCAACTTACTTTCATCACAAATAGTCCCTTGGCAGTGGCTGGGTGATTGCTATATTTTTCTGGTGGTCATTTTTCCTTCCTAGAGTAAAATCTTACTCAACAAGCAAATGAGGAACTGCAGACATTTCAGGGGGAGAACACTTAGATAATTAGCATTAGGCACTTCCCTGGGCTGCCTGTGAGACCACTATTCATGCTAAGCCCCACCCCCCCACAAGGAGAAAATTTAGTAGATAAAGGAGGAAAATTTAAATGATTTCAACATATGTCTGTATAACATCAGGTAAAGAGGAAAAATAGGCAAGGAAATAGGTTCATAGGTTCATAGGTTCATACTAGGCTATCTGCCCGAGGGCATTTATAAGCCTAGCCCATAGTTTTGTGGCTTACGCCACCCCTTTAGTTTGGAGAAACTATGCCCATTATTTTGCTGTGCCTCTGTCGAGCAGTGACACTGAGGTAACCCCTGGGGTGTATCTGCGATCTCCCATCCATTGGTCAAGATTCCTCTTGAACAAGGCCAGCGAGGTGCTCTGCCTCACATAAACCTGGATTTTGTTCCACAGCATAGGGAGTCTTTGGGTGATGAATCTATCCCTCCAGCATGTCCTATTAATAACCGTGTCGAGGTTTAAGTCTCCCGCCCTTGTGGCTCTGAGGGATCTAGATTTTTGAGATGAAGCATGTTCATCAAATCTGGGTTTGACATGGCCTTGTATGTCAGGCATAGGTCACCTCTGAGCAAGCGGTAAGCAACTGAATATAACTGGAGTTCTTTCAGTCGGGCAGCATAAGACAGATTTTTGAGACCCTTTATCCTTTTGGTGAGGAACTTTGTGGCCTCTCCAGCTGCTGCAAGTGTCGGGTCAGATACATTCCGAATGGGGCATTGTACTCGATCATTGGTCTGATGAGTGATGAGTATAGGGAGACTATGACTTCCCTTGATCTAGATGTGAATCCCTTCATGATAAGGTGGGCAATGTAGAAGGTCTTCTAACTACTTTAGCAATATGAGTGTCGAATGAAAGGCTACTGTCAACCTGGGTTCCCAGGTCCCTAATAACTTCTTCTGTGTTCAGGGGATTGCCACCTATATGATAGCTAGGGTAACCTTATTTTTCCCGAAGGGTATGACTATGCATTTCTTGGCATTTAACTTTAGGCCATGGCTCTGGCACCAGTTATCCGTTTCTGTGAGACCCTTCTGAAGGATATCTGTGTCGGATGTGTTTTAACTACGGCCTAATTTGCAGTCATCTGCAAACTTTGTCAGCCATAACCCTCCTGTGTTTGCTTGTACTTCAGAAAAGTAGATGCCAAACAAGAGTGGGCCCAGGACTGAGCCCTGTGGGACACCACTTGTGACAGGCTTTGAGTCTGACATGGCGCCAGCAACTCTGACCCTGTGGGTTCTGTCACTCAGCCAGTTTGCAACCCATCTTGTAATGTATGGGTTTACATTTAAGTTGATGAGTTTTTCAATGATACCCGAGTGAGGTATTGTATCGAAAGCCTTCGCCAGGTCTAGGTAGGCTGTATGGACTGCCTTTCCTCACAATGGCCTTGGTGACTGTTTCAAAAAGTCAACCAAGTTTAAAAGGCATGATCTGCCTATGACAAAGCCAAACTGGGTTGGATCCAAAGTCTGCAAATTCCCTATGTCTTTATTTATGAGATCCATTATGATCCTCTCCATGGCTTTGCAGATAAGGCTTGTCAAGCTAATGGGACAGTAATTTCCAGGGTCGGTGGAGGCACCTCATTTGTGGAGTGGGACCACAGTCACTGTGCGCCACTCCCTGGGTACATATCCGGAGGTGAGACTAAGATTAAACAGCTGTCCTAACTGTGGGTTTAATTCCTCGTTGAGTTCATGGAGCACACAGCCGGGGACACCATCAGGTCCCATGGATGCTGTGTTCTTTGCCTTGGAGATAGCAGTTCTCACCTGGGCGTTTGAGATGTTTGGGGGGCTACAATCATTTGGTATAGATATTTCTCCTTTAGGGGGGGAGGGGGGGGGAGAAGTTTGCACTGAACCTGTCAGCCAGTATGTTGCCAATGTCTGTAGGATCAGTAATCTTCACATCATTTTGAACTAATTCTGAGCATATCTGGGAGTTTCCTCCTAGGTTTCTGACATAGCTAAAGAATGCCTTATGGTTGTCTTTAGAGTCCTTAGCTATTTTTTTCTCAAAATTAGCTTTGGATGATTTTATGACAGCTCTTAGCTTTACATACATTAAGGGAGGGAAGCATTTGGAGGAGGTTTTGGTGGAGTTTTTAGCACAATGTTGTCATAGGGCAATATAACGTGCATGGATGCTCATTAGCTAATTGAAAGTTTTCGGGTAAAGTGATTAGGAAAAAACGCATTGTAAATAAATGGACAAAATAAATAACAACAATGAAAAAGAATAAGATGGGAAAAGGCTATAGAGGATAGTGAAGTAATAGTAGTTGTGTTGAGTGTATACAGATAATTAAAAGATATGGTAAAACAGGTTAGCCTTAATGGAATTTTATTGGTTAAATAATATATCCAGCTTTTAATCCAATGAAAGGTACTGAAGTTAGACTAAGTAAATTATGTAAAACTGTTGTATACAAACACCAGGAAAGAACAGACCAGGATCCACACAGTAGATAAATTGAGCGCTTTTGTCTTTAATAAAAACTTCATCAGAATCATTCTGTGTTTGTATAAGTTTTTCATTCATTTTACATGTTGGGGGTAAAACTGTTGTATCATTGGCCTCCATAATTACATCAGCTGTTATCTTGACCCCTCTTCAGTATTCTAGACAATGACAATACCATCATCTCCCCAAGAGAACATGCCAAACTACTTGGTATTGAGATTGACAACTATCTCATATTCGACATTCACATTTCTATAACCATAAAAAAAGTTCACAAAAAACTAGGGGCATTATATAGAATCAAGCAATTCCTCACCAAACCAGCAAGAATTTCTATTGCTAATTCCCACCTTATCTCCAATTTACTCTATGCTTCTCCTATACTTACCAACCTTAGACAAACAGACCCAAAGAAGCTTGAGGCTTGCTTCAACAAAATTGCTAAGTTTGCCGCAGGAGCATTCTATCACAGCCACTGCTGTATCTCACTTAGAGAGCTTGACTGACTTGAACTCCCTCAACTTCTTCAACTGAGTCAACTCTCTCTTGCTCACAAGTTAGTAAAGCATCCTCTTAAAGTCCCATCGCTTCAAAACCTTCTCTAGACCTACTGCTCCACTAGACCACTATGTCTTCCCCCATTATTCGTCTTAGCCCTTCCAGCTCATTGCACCATCTTGTGGAACACCTGCTTTATATTTATTTGAGTTTTTAGCAATATCTGAAATGTCTATACCTTTATAACAGTATCTATTTTGAGCTTATTACTATCTGAATATACTTACTACCAGTATTAGGTGTCTCCAGCTTGATATTGAAATACCCTGATCATTACTATGTGTTATATTGTATGTATACGATGTTGCTATTGCATGTCTTGTTTGCTATTGTATGTATTTCAATTGTTCTTCAATATAACTCTGTTGTTCATGTTTACAATGTTGCTATTGCTTGTATTACTTGCTATTGTATGTATAACAATTGTTCTTCATGTAACTCTGTTGTTGATATATTTTTGTGTGGAGCTGTTCACCTAGGGCCTCCTCTGAAAATGGACCTGTGTCGATTCAGACTTTCCCGGTAAACAAATGTAAATAAAATAAATAAATAACATAAGCATTAGCTTATACAGTCTGTTTACTGTCACGTGGGTTTGTTTATTTCTATTTTATTGACATGTTAACTAGTATACTTCAGCATATTATAATGCCCAGTCAGATTACCCTGGTCATTAAATAAATAAATAAAAGGCGAGTGTTTAGGAAATGTAGAACTATGTAGTTATAGTGAAAAGTGATAGCACCACAGAGACATGGTGTATGCTGTTATTATACGATTGACCAAAATGTATCTAACAGTGGAAGGTTTTATATCACATTATAATAATGTAAATCACTGAAACATATTTAATACAATAACGGCAATAAATAGCCTTTGTTTTAGGTTCATAGATTCATAGGTGGGTACTAGGCTATCTGCCTGCAGGCATTTATAAGCCTAGACAGAATGTGTTGGCTTTCGCCGCCCCCTTAGATTAGTTCCCTGTGCCTCTGTCCAGCAGAGCCACTGAAGTGATCCCCGGGGTAAACTTTCTGTTTCCTATCCACTCATCAAGGTTTCTTTTGAAGAGTGTTAGTGAGAAGCTCTGCCTAATGTAGACTGGAATTTTGTTCCAAAGCATGGGAAGTCTCTGGGACAAGAATCTATCTCTCCAGCACGTCCGATTTATTGTTGTGGTGAGGTTTAGATCCCTATAGTGTGTGGCTAGAGGGGATAAGGTTTTCTTTAGGTGGAGCATGTCCATCAATTCTGGGTTGGACATGGCCTTGTATGTCAGGCAGAGATCACCTCTGAGTAGGTGGTATGCAATGGAGTACAGCTGGAGTTTCTTCAGTCGAGCTGCATAGGGCATCTGTTTGAAGCCAGTTATCCTCTTGGTGAGGTACTTCTGTGGTCTTTCCAGCAGTTGCAGGTGTCTTGTAAGGTACATCCCAAATGGGGTGTTGTACTCTATGATGGGTCTAATGAGTAATGAGTAGAGGGGCACGATGACCTCTTTTGATCTGGATGCGAACCCTTTTGTGATTAGGTGGGCCACGTAGAAGGATTTTCTAACCACTTTGGCAACGTGATTATCAAAGGAGAGATTACTATCTACTTGGGTCCTCAGATCCCTTATTATGTCTTCCGTATTTAGGGGACTACCACCTATGTGGTAGTTTGAGGGTACTTTGTTTTTTCCAAAGGGGATGACTATGCACTTTTTGGCATTTAGCTTGAGGCCATGATTTTGACACCAGGGATCCGTCTCAGTGAGACCCTTTTGGAGGATGTCTGTGTCAACCAGAGAGTCAATTTTAGCCCCTAGTTTGCAGTCATCTGCGAACTTGGTCAGCCATGGTCCTCCTGTGCTTGCCTGTACCTCTGAGAAGTATATGCCGAACAGGAGGGGTCCTAGGGCTGAGCCCTGGTGAACACCACTTGTAACCAGTTAAGAGTCGGACCTAGCTCCCGCAACTCTAATCGTGTGGGTTCTGTCCATGAGCCAGTTGGCAACCCATTTTGTGATCTAGGGGTTTATGTTCAGGCTGGTGATCTTGTGTATAATACCAAAATGGGAAATGGTGTCAAAGGCCTTAGCGAGGTCTAGGTAGTCTGTGTGTACCATCTTTCCCTCATCTATAGCCTTGGTAACTGTCTCAAAGAAGTCCACCAAGTTTAGGAGGCATGATCTGCCCTTAACAAAGCCGAACTGGGTAGGGTCCAGAGTTTGAGGTTCCCAATGTCTCTGTTAATGAGTTCCATGATGATGCACTCCATAGCCTTGCAAACCAAGCTAGTCAGGCTTATAGGGCAATAGTTCCCAGGGTCTGTTGTAGCTCTACCTTTGTGGAGCAGAATAACCATAGCTGTGTGCCACTCTATGGGTACGTAGCCTGTGGAGAGGCTGAGTTTGAACAGTGTGTTAAGGTGAGGGGGTTAGTTTGTCTTTGAGCTCATGTAGGACGCAGCCTTGGACACTGTCTGGTCCCATTAATGTTGTGTTTTTGGCTTTGGAGAAGGCTGTTTTAACCTGAGTGTCTGTGATTTCAGGGACTTTACATTCTTCTGGTATGGTTATGGGCCCTTTTGGGGGTGAGAGGGGGGTGAAGTTTGCGCTGAACCTGTCTGGCAGGATGTTGGCGATATCGGTCAGTTCAATGTATTTTGTGCCATTCTGCACTAACTCCGAACAGATCTGAGCATTGCCACTTGGATTCTTGACATAGCTAAAGAATGCCTTGTGGTTATCTTTGGAGTCCTTGGCAATTTTTCTTTCAAAGCTCACCTTGGATGATTTTATGCAGGATCATAGTTTCTTGCTGATACTGATCAGGGATGTCTTCCCTTCTTGAGATTTTACTCTTTTCTGTACTAGTTTTCTCCTTCAATTGTATAGCTTGTTTATGGCAAGAGTCCACCAGACTGGTTTCCTTTTCTTGGAGGAGTGAGTCTTGGTTTTGTTTGGGATGGCACGATCCATGCATTCTTGTAGGTGCCCATAGAATGCATTAGTAAAGGATTTTGCAACTTGGACATAGTTATCCTTCAGCATGGGGGCTTTGAAACTTTCCACCTCGGTCTTAAGTGACGTGAAGTTTGCTTTTGAAAAGTTTTTCACGGTGGTTTCCTTGTCCGGGGGTGGGGGCGGAATGTAGACATCCAAAGTGATTTGTTTATGTTCAGATCTAACCAGCGAGGTTGACCTCCGATGTGGAACACTGGTCACCCATGTTGGTGATGACGAGGTCCAATATGTTGTCACTTCTGGTGAGAGTGCTGACCAGTTGAACCAGGGCATTTAAGTTTATAAATTCTAGGAAATGTTGGGCAAGGGAGTTAGTACTTGAATAGTTCTCCCAGTTAATGTTTGGGTAATTGAAATCACCTAATATTAGGGTGTTTGGTAGGATGTTTATGTTTCCCATTGTTTCCAGAATTGCAGAATGGGGGTCCTGGGACATGGTGGGTGATCTGTAGCAAGCTACAATTTGAATTGCAGTTTTGCCCATTGTTAATTACACATGGATGATCTCTGAAGCATCGTGCTGTGCCACTAACCTGGAGGTGTGGGTATCCTTGAATATGGATACGCCTCCGCCTTTTGTATTTCATTTTGGGTTCTGTGGCCTAAATGTATGGTATGAGTTGTAGCCTGGAAGTGCTGGGGTTCTCTATGGAGCCTTTAACCAAGTTTCTGTTACTGCACATATATTGATTTTCTCCATACTGAGGAGTGCCTCGAGTGCTTGCATTTTGAGGTTTAGACTTCTGGCATTGAGTAGCATTACCCTCAGTTTTTTGTTACTTGTGCTATTTACTGCTGTGGGTTTGTCTATTGAGCCTTGCCTAAAAAAGGCACTATGGGGGTGGCAAGAGTCTTGGCCAGTATTCAAAAGCCTAAGGGTGACAGGTGCAAGCCGTCTCTAGTGAAGCAGGGTGGCTTGTCGAGCATGTCATCCAGGTGGATAGACACTGGATCCCCTTTGAATGACACCAGAAACTTAGCGTGATGCAAGTATTTCCCTTCTCCTCTTGACTGTCTGATCCAGTCTTGGGATGAGAGAGCTTAGCCTCCAGTTTGGCTGTATAATTGCATCTCTCGCATGTATTAGTGTTTGGTGGTAGGAGGGGAGGGTTGTCTGTGTACATGAGGCAGTTGTAACATTGCCTCAAAATGCCCAGATTCACCAGTTGGACTGGTGAGTACACCTGAAACTGCCCTTTGGACATGCCAGGATAAGTACAGTGAACTGTTTTACTGGATGGCTGGTAAGGTCGAAGAGAGAGCCTTGTCCTTTTGTACAGTACAGGATGGTCTGTTGCTAGGGTTTATAAGTGCTTGCTATAGGTTTTGAGCAAGTGCCGGGCTGAGAAAGGAATGGCATGAGTGCTTAAGTTGAAAGTTCGCCTAGTTCCAAGGGGAAAATTGAAGAGGAGACTTTGTGGAGCCGGGAATAGTTTTACCCTAGCTAAAGGGTGTGCAAAACCAGGAAAATGCAGTATTTATAGCAGGGAAATGAAAGAGCTAGACATTAGCCCAAAATGGCCAATAAACTACTAATTTCTGGGCTGAAACCACTCCTCCAGGGATAGATAGGCTGCTCAAAGCTCCCTTCTCTCACAGGTGAACAGAGAAACTTCCTTCTATCCAAGTAAGGTATGGGCAAACACAGAGCTTTGTAACACAGCCCTGAATTCAGCACTAACCTGAAAACTGGACTATACTAGCTTAATAAGGTGGGAAACAAGTATGTATGTATGTATATATATATATATATATATATATATATATATATATATATATATATTTTTTTTTTTCCAGAAAATAAAGCAGATACTTATATATTGCAGATCAGAGTTGTAGTCAATGCCCCTAGTAATAAAGTAGGAAGAAACACAAATACAGTAAAAGCAGATGAATAAAGTGCAATTTTATATATATATATATATATATATATATATATATATATATATATATATAAAACAATAGAAAACCAACAAACTGATTTAAACAAGTTACCCAATTAACCAGGAAAAAAAGCTCAGTACTGACCCCTTTTCCAGCAGTCTTCAATCAGACAAGTTCTAACTGCACACTCCTGCTACTAGGGTGCTGGAGAACCTTCTCCAAAAAAGATGGCCTGGATCACTGCTCAAGTTATACAAACAAAGCTAGATTCAGCAGGCCTGAATCTGGTCTATGCTACAGCAACAAGGCGCACCAATTTCAGAAAGAAACAGTTCAAATAACCCTCTTAATGTAGAATAACTGGCCTGAAGCCCAAGTGCTTAAGCCATAACTAATACACTTTTAGAATAACAGACACTGAGCCTTCAATCAGCAATTCCCAGCTTAGAAGGATGTAAGCTACCTGTCCTGCCACAACAGTGCAGACCACAAACCTTCTTAATGTAAAACAACTGGTATGAAGCCTAAGTGCTTAAACCAAAAGACTTAGAATAACCGTTACAATTTAATCAGGCTACTACCAAGCAGTATTAAATGCAGCAGAATAAATAAAATTTAGTCCTTTTAAGAAAAGCTAAATAAAGTAGGAGGAAACACAAATACAGTAAAAGCAGATGAATAAAGTGTAATTTTTTTTAAGTGCAAGGAGAGTGGAAGGAAGAACCTATGTGGGCTGGCCTTCTCAAATCTTCTCTCTGTATTAAGTCGAGTGAACACTAGACTCAGAATATGATCTCACTGTACTCAGTTAAGTGAGCAAATGAGATGGCCACAGGAGGAGTGTTCTAATACATACTTACAGGAGGGGCGGGCAATTCCAGAGCCACCAACACTAATACCAACACAGGGAAGGTGGGTGGGGAACTAACTGCAGACACACACACACAGCGCACTGTTCAATGAAACACACAATTAGGAAACAGAAAAAATGACAATACAGTACTTTTAAAACTGCAAGTTTGTACTTAACAGAAGACTAAAATACACTAATGCAAGTTTTACTTAACTTCAGCTTCTAATGCAGATGTTTGTAGCCAAGCAAGTCACATAAAAGTTGAGCATAAAATGATTTCTCAAACGTTGTGGCTAGCACTTAAAGTACAGAGGAATCCCTCTAGGCTATTAAATATCAGATAACAAAGATGTGATAACACCACCCCTCTTATAGCAGACACACATGCAGCACACTGAACAATGAAACACATTAAGACATCTTAACAGAGGGCACTGCCTGTCTCTCAGCAGTACTCTGACCCTGGTACTGCTTCATTAAAAAAACATGCTTACCCTTTCCTAAATAACAACTTCTTTATGTACCATGTGGACATTTATATTCTCTCCTGTTTACTTATAATTCTGTATGTTCTATTTATTTTTAAATAAGAACTCTATCTTTTCTTCTGTAATTGTTTATTGTTATTTATTTTTCTGTTTTGGCATTTAATTGTTTCTGTTTTGTACTGTACCATGTTTAAATAATAAACTATCTAATAAAATTGAATCTGAACTTAAAAGTTCCTTAATTACTTCTGGCAAAACATTTTCTCACATCCTGTCAATATCAAAGCATTGCCCACCTTTAAATCTTTAGCCCTGCTCTTTAAACATATTAAATGCATATGTTTCCTGCAGACTCTACAATGGTATGAGCTAATGGACAACAGCAATTCCAAGTCACTCTGTAGCTTGATGTTGCATTTTACAAACAGTTTCACAACAGAGAGGCTTCATTCCTGCCCCTTTCCCGCAATAATTGGACTACTTTTGATGTTTGTTTTATCTTTTTCTTATTTTTAATTAATTTGATTAATTGATTGCTAATTATTGTAATAACTTAAATCTCCTCTGATGTACCATTTTTTATCAAGGAATAGATCTGAAGTGTACTAAACCAGTGTATGTAATTTAATGTTATGTTCTCTTCACTTATATAACCTCCCATCTGTTTAGTGTGCACTCTATTTTCAATTCTGACTGAGTGCTATTTCACCTTAGAGTTACGCTTCACTTTAATCCTTTTACTTGTAACTAGGTCATGGATGAAAATGGACAATCAAGGCCCAGTGCACCAAGTTACTCGAAAACAAAATACATAATATGTACACATATATGTCCAGGTAGAGTTGTCACCTCACAGTATGATGTTGTCCTGTTCGATTCTCAGCTAGAGCGTCTTCTGTGTGGAACATGCGTGAATGGGCGTACCTTCGTTGAAGGTTGTGCATCAGAGTTGGCAACTCGGCACGTAAAAATCTACTGCCTATCATTAGCGGACCGGAGTTCCGCTGTGGCAACCCCTAACCGGGAAAAGCCGAAAGACACAGCAACATATGTCCATTTGTGTACATGTGCGTGCATGTGAGTATGCATGTGTGCTTGTGTGTGTGTGTGTGTGTGTGTGTGTGTGTGTGTGTGTGTGTGTGTGCATGCACGCTGTGTGTGTGTGTGTGTGCATGCGTGTGTGTGTGTGTGTGTGTGTGTGTGTGTGTGTGTGTGTGTGTGTCTCTCTCTCTCTCTCTCTCTGTGACTCTGTGTGTGTGTGTGTGTGTGTGTGTGTGTGTGTGTGTGTGTGTGTGTGTGTGTGTGTGTGTGTGTGTGTGTGTGTGTGTGTGTGTGTGTGTGTGTGTGTGTGTGTGTGTGTACGTGTCTCTCTCTCTCTCTGTTTACACACACACACACACACACACACACACACACACACACAGACACACACACACACAAACACGGACACACACACACACACACACACACACACACACACACACACACACACACACACACACACACACACAATATAACTGAACAACAAAATCATTGGCATACTCATCTCATTTTAGCAGAAAGAACATGATAATCTAAATCATTGGAACCCCACCCCCCAAAAAAAATAACTATAGCAACATTGTTATAAATTCAGCACCATCCATGTCTGCCCTGCAAAGCTATAAGCAAAAAACAGACTCAGTTGTTTACATGTGAGGATTCACCCTCATTACCCCAAGATTCCCATATTAACTCCAAAGTTTCACAACTCTGACCAAAAAAAAAAATACTAAAATGCTATAGTTCAATAAATGTAACTCAACTACATTTGGGTGAAAAATGCAATGTCAGCATTCCATTATGTTAACGTATTCATAAACTTTACTAGCTTTCATTATTTTGACCAAATTCTACAATATCTTCACAATTTTTCATATACAATAGATTTCATAAGATCATAGGATCATAGGAGGTTACTAGGCTAATGGCCCCAGGGTCCATACAAGCCTAGTCACATTCAACCCATGTTCCCAAGGGTGGCTGGTTCAAGTAGACACTAAAATCAGCACCTATTGCCCCTGTCCAAGAGGGACACAGGTGGAACCCCATGGGTGAATGTCTGGTTACCAATCAAATTGTCCAAATTATGCTTAAATAGGGCCAATGAAAAGCTTTGTTTAACATGAATAGGAAACTTGTTCCAAAGGAGGGGCAACCTCTGTGAGATAAATCTGTCTCTCCAGTAAGTTCTGTTGATGTCACATACCAGGTTAAGGTCCTTTGAGTGAGTCACCTGTGTGCCATTTGAATTGTGAATGTGCAGCATTTCCATTAAAGCTGGGTTAGAGAGTGCTCTATATGCAAGGCAGGTCACCTCTGAGTAGTCCGTATGACACAGAGTATAAGACAGATCTTGTAGACCTTGAATTTTCTTTGTAAGGAACCTTTGTGGTCTCTCCAATTTCTGCAGGTGTTTGGAAAGGAAGATACCAAAGGAGGAACTGTTCTCTATTATTGGCCTGATGAGGTAAGAGTGCAGTGGGGTTATAACTTCTTTTTTTTCTGGAGGCAATGCCCTTATTTATGACATGAGCAATATAAAACGTCCTTCGTACCACTCTGGATGCATGGTGATCAAAGTTAAGGTCGCTGTCAACCTGTGTCCCCAGATCTCTTGCCACTGACTGTGTGGTTAAGGTATCCACTGACTGTGTGATTAAGGTATTGGTATTGATGTAGTATTTTGCAGGAATATCACCTTTGCCAGAGGCGATGATAATTCATTTTTCTGCATTACGTTTAAGACCATGACTTTGGCACCAGTCATTAGTCTGTGTAAGACCTTCTTGCAGGATGCTGACATCACTAGGGATTGCAATGATCACTCCCAGTTTGCAGTCATCAGCAAACTTTGTCAGCCACAGTCCTTTAATTTTAGCCTGTACTTCAAAGAAGTAGATTCCGTACAGTAGGGCTCCCAGAACTGATCCCTGTGGAACACCACTGGTTACAGGTCTGCTGGAGGAGGTGGAGTCCCCTATTTTGACCGTATGAGTTCTATCAGTGAGCCAGTTTGCAAACCATGTGACAATATATGGGTTGATACCCAGCTGGGTGAGTTTATCAATGATGCCTGAGTGAGGGATTGTGTCAAATGCCTTGGCTAAGTCTAAGTAGACAGTGTGCACAAATTTGCCTTTGTCTAGGGCTTTGGTGACTGTCTCAAAGAAGTCCACCAAGTTTAACAAGCATGATGTCCCCTTGACAAAGCCAAATTGGGTGGGGGTAAAGTGTTTGGATATTTCTTATATCTTTGTTAATAAGGTCCACTATGATTCGTTCCATGGCCTTGCAGGTAAGACTCGTCTGACTAATGGGTTTACAGTTCCCAGGATCCACGGATGTACCCTCTTTGTGCAAAGGGGTGACAGTACCTGTTTTCCATTCTACTGGGATGAAGCCAGTGTTTAGGCTGTGATTGGAAAGTGTGTCCAACTGTGATGCTAATTCCTGTTTTAACCCATGTAGAATGCAGCCTGGGATGTTGTCTGGTCCCATAGAAGCTGTGTTTTTGGCCTTGGAGAGGGCATTTAAGACCTGCTACTAGGTAAGGGACAGGTGTTAGGGATGCTTTGGGGTATATGTGTTTGGGACAGGGGATTAAAGGTTTCACTGAACCTGTCAGCCAGCAGGTTTGTTATATCCACAGGTTCTGTATATGTAGTTCCATTAACTACGAATTCACGCAAACCTGGGTCTTACCTTTGAGGTCACGGATGTAAATAAAGAATGCCTTGTGGTTATCCTTGGTTAGGAAAGCTAATATGGATTTATATGTAGCTTTGGAGGAGTTCATTAGGAGTCTTATTTGCTTATTTAAGTTGAGGAGGGAGTGTTTCCAATTTTGAGACCGTTCCTTCCTACTCTTGGACAGCAATTTCTTTTTCCTATTGTTTAGTCTGTTAATGGCAATTGTCCACCAGGCACGTTTGATTTTCCTTGAAGATCGTGCTTTGGTTCTGTGAGGTACAGCAGAGTCAGTACAATTGTACAGGTGGTTGTATAAAGCATTGGTGTATAACTCAGCATAGGTGTCTGTTCCATCAGTGAGGGGAGGGGCTATGAAGATATCTATGCTGTCACGTAAGTGGTTGTAATTGGCCTTGGAGAAGTTTTTAGTCTAGTTTTGCCAAGACAGGTCTTGTGTTATAGTTATTTCTAGCAAGACTCATTTGTGGTCAGATCTCACCAGGTATGGCTACATACTGGGTTTGGTGCAGCGGTCCCCCATGTTGGTGAGCACCAGATCTAGGATGTTTGAGCCCCTTATGGGTGTGTCAACCAGCTGGTCCAGGGCACTGGAGTTAACAAAGTCCAGAAACCTTTGGGCAAGTGAGTTAGAACACATATAATTTACCCAGTCAATGGATGAGTAATTAAAGTCACCCAAAACCAGGGTGCTTGGTTTTATCTTGATTGAAAATGTAAAATGAACCAAACTGCAACCAATAACAAATACGGAACTCCGTTCAAACAAACCGATAGCCTTTATTACAGTTTTAAATCCACCAGTTTGAGCGCTTTCATCTGCCCTAAGCAGATTTCATCTGATGAAAGCGCTCAAACTGGTGGATTTAAAACTGTAATAAAGACTATCGGTTTGTTTGAACGGAGTTCCGTATTTATCTTGATTGAGTCAAGTAGATCCAAGTAGGTTGAGTAGATGTCCTGATTCATGGATGGGTTCCAATATCTGGCAATGACCTGAAGAGGAGTCTTACTTACAGTCAATTACACCTGAAGTAATTCAAGGGAATTGTGCTGTTTAACCAATCTACAGGTGTATTTATCTTTAATGAATGAATATTGATATGCCACCTCCTTTAGTTCTCACACCTTCAGTTTGTGGTCTGAATGTGTGGAAGGAAATGTAACCTGATATAGCTGAGGTGCTCTCTGCAGCCTTAAACAAGTCTAAGTGACTGTACAAATGTCAGCATCTTCCAAGGTGAGGACTGCTCCCTTTGAATGCAGTTTCTGGTTTAGGATCCTAGTGTTTACCAGTATAGCCCTGAGGTTATTTTAAGAGGGTATTTTTATGTTGGGAATTTTGTTCTTGTGACATTGCCTAAAAAGGCACTATGGGGATAGTAAGAGCTTTAGCCAGTAATCAAAATCCCAGAGGTGACAGATGAAGACCATCTCTGGCAAAGCATCAAGGCCTGTTTACCATTTCATCCTAGGGTGACAGATACCAGGTCCCCTTTGAATGACACCAGAAACTAAGCCAATTGTTGAAGTCAATCATTTTGTTGTTTGTATTGAGGCATCATCCCAGACAAAGGTAAAATGCTGCTTAAGGCTAGGGACATAGCTGCCTGAGACACACAATCAGAGAGGTCAGTCATGTCTGTCTTCATATAGTCCAGTGAGGTATGTCTCTTTCACACCAACATAGACTATGACAGAGTCATAACAGTGCCTGTTGTTGAGAGACTCGAGTGCATGTGTGATGTGTCCAATCCTGGCACCTGACAGACAGCTGACTGTGACTTTTTCTTATCCAACCTGGTAAGAGGGACATCTGTCTGTCTCACGATTGAGGTGCCTATGACAAAGATGTTTGTTTTTGTGTTAAGACATAAGGGTTGACTACTGAGACAGTGGTGTGTGATATATTATGTTTACTACCTTCTGCAGAGAATGCATTATTTGAATTGTGCATGTGCTTGTGTTTGAGAGTTCTCTAATGTTTAGGTAATCTTCTGTAAGGACCTCCTCATATGTAGTCTTATGTGTTGTTGGTTTGGTAGGTGCAGGAGATAAGGTGTGCATGCTGACAACCTGCTTAATATCAGATGAACTGACTGGTGAGTGAGAGAGCCTGGATTCCAGGTACTTGATATACATGCATCTCTCACACACAATGAATTTCTGTGGAATAGATGGGTTGTCAGTGTACATGATGCAATTGCTAAATTGCCTCAGAATGCCCAAGATGGCCAGACTGGCTAGAGAAACTCTGGAAAATTGTCTATCCATAATGATAGATAAGCTGATGTGGTCAGAAAACAAGGAGAGGACAGGAAGGACCAAGTAAAGTAGAGGACAGGAAAAGTGAACAAAAATATGAATGGCTCATGGGTAGGATCTGTGTTGGTTTTTCAGGAGCTTTATTGAATGTATCACTTCTCACTGAGGGACAGTATTGAGAACTCACAGATGGAGCACCAGCAGACTACTAAGGTAAAATTTGCAGGCAAAAGTGTTTGCATCTATAACTGCCAACAGTGCTCATCACTGTTTGGCAGTGCACGATGTGCAAATAAACACAAACCTGTGTAGCAAACGAGAGCAAACAAATAAAAAAAACTAAAATTTAGCCCTGTTCCAGCAAACGAGAGCAAACAAATAAAAAAAACTAAAATTTAGCCCTGTTCCAGCAACCTTCAATCAGAAGAGTTCTAACTGCACACTCCTGCCACAAGGGAACCTTCCCAAAAAAAGATGGCCTGGTTTAGTGCTCAAGTTATACAAACAGAACTAGATTCATCAGATCTGAATCTAGTTTATGCTACAGTAAACAAAGTGCAACAATGTCAGAAAAAAAAAAGTTCAAATAAGCAGTGATATGGTAAAAAAGCAGTCCAAAAGTGCAATATACAGTGAAAAATTCTACTTATTTTTGCAGGGATCAGCAGATGCCTTGGATTGATCAGATAAATACTGGAGAGCAGTAGCTGGTCACTGGCTTTCCTAAAACAAGCATAAACCCGTGCAAACATGGTGCTAGTAGCAAATGTATGTAGCAAATGATAGCAAACTGATTTAAACAAATTAGCCAATAAAAAGCTATGGGGACCCCCCTGTGTGAAAAGTTATGATAACCTGGTGTTGATTGACTGGAAGAATAGGGGTGGTCCTCTCTGATCATGGTTTTACCCCACATTTGCTGCACTATGAAAGGTTCGTCGCGATATTTTTGTTTTATGGCAGGGTACATCAAAGGAGTTGCAAAATTTTGTTGTATATCTTGAGCATAGTAGTGATTGTTTTAGGTTTGTCTTGAATTCATTCAATGAATATATTGAATTTTTAGATGTCAAGGTCATTTTGGCCGATGGCATAATTCAGAACTCATTGTTTAGGAAAAGTTGCAGGAAGAATGCACTTTTGCATCGCTCAAGTTTGCATCCCAAACATGTTTTTAATAATATAGCCAAGGGCTAGTATTTGAGGATGTTGAGACTCCATACAGAGGATCAGGATTATAAGAAAGCATCTAGTAATCTGACTAATGAGTTAGCGAAGAGAGGATACAAGCAGCATGATTTATTTAGACCTGCATTAGATCTTGATGCCGTACGAAATACTACAGGTAAACCATTTCTTCATAAAACAGTTGATGAATGTCACATGAGGATGGCACACAGATCAAGACAGAGTGATAATTTGAGGTTACCTTTCACATATGGTAATAATATTCATAAAATATGTGATAGTGAACAAATATTGGCCCATTTTGGCATCTAATGATCAGATTAGAGCTATAATAGGTGGCAGACCAAGTTTTACATTTAAGAATAATTTGCCTTTGAGAAAGCAACTTTGTAATACCACCAGGCAAACCACTCATGAGGTGCCTGTTAGACATGGTACATTTCCCAGTAGGAGTTGTAGGGCATGTTCATATATTTCTGAGATGTACACTTTCATGCACCCCCTCAATAATCAAACATTTTCCTTTAGTTTTTATGCTGATTAAGAATTTAGTTTACCTAGCGAAGTGTAGAATATGTCCATCTTTCTATATAGGAAAGACTATTCAGATGCTTAAAGAGTGCATCCTTCAGCATTTTGTGATATTAGGAATAGGAATTCCCTCAATGCTTTAGCAAAGCATGTTTCAGTTAATGAAAGACATATGTTTGAAGTCGTAGTGCTGCAGCTGGTTTCAGTGAATAAGAGGGGGTGATTTGAATAATAGAGTGGAAATAGTAGTAATGGAATGGATAGCTAGGATGCAGGCAGATAAAGCACCAGGGATTAATGCCAATATGCCTTGAAAACCAGCTTTGAAGAAACGCAAGTCTTATCAGTGAGTTAATTAACTATTATCATGTTTTTAACACTTATCTTTTATTGGATGTCCTTAATTTTTTAAGTGTTTTATATATGGTTTTCTTGCTTGTTATAATGGATCTGAAGAAGCATTTTTAAAAAATTAAAAAAAAAATACAGTATTTAATTTGATTTAAACTGTGTTGAAGGAATATTTAACTGAAGTGGCAGTTATTCTGCTCTTCAGTAACTTGAACTGAAGCTAGTGTTTGCTGAATTTTGTTATTTGCTAATAATTACAGGTATGAGGGTAGCCACATTCTTTGATTTCCTGTCCTTGCCTTTTTAAGTGGTGCATTGTGAAATATTTTCTGCTTAAAAAACCTCAGCTTTGTCCGGCTAAGAACTTGGTTATATTCAACTGGACGTATAAGAGAATTTAAGTACCTTTATCTGCACTTTTTTAAAAAATACAGTATTTAATTTGATTTAAACTGTGCTGAAGGAATATTTAACTGAAGTGGCAGTTATTCTGCTCTTCAGTAACTTGAACTGAAGCTAGTGTTTGCTGAATTTTGTTATTTGCTAATAATTACAGGTATGAGGGTAGCCACATTCTTTGATTTCCTGTCCTTGCCTTTTTAAGTGGTGCATTGTGAAATATTTTCTGCTTAAAACCTCAGCTTTGTCCGCTAAGAACTTGGTTATATTCAACTGGACGTATAAGAGAAGTTAAGTACCTTTATCTGCACTTTTTTTAAAAAAAATACAGTATTTAATTTGATTTAAACTGTGCTGAAGGAATATTTAACTGAAGTGGCAGTTATTCTGCTCTTCAGTAACTTGAACTAGAAGTGTGTTTGCTGAATTTTGTTATTTGTTAATAATTACAGGTATGAGGGTAGCCACATTCTTTGATTTCCTGTCCTTGCCTTTTTAAGTGGTGCATTGTGAAATATTTTCTGCTTAAAAACCTCAGCTTTGTCCGCTAAGAACTTGGTTATATTCAACTGGACTATCTGCACTTTTTTTAAAAAAAAATACAGTATTTAATTTGATTTAAACTGTGCTGAAGGAATATTTAACTGAAGTGGCAGTTATTCTGCTCTTCAGTAACTTGAACTGAAGCTAGTGTTTGCTGAATTTTGTTATTTGCTAATAATTACAGGTATGAGGGTAGCCACATTCTTTGATTTCCTGTCCTTGCCTTTTTAAGTGGTGCATTGTGAAATATTTTCTGCTTAAAAACCTCAGCTTTGTCCGGCTA
Source organism: Protopterus annectens (assembly GCF_019279795.1). Lineage (NCBI taxonomy): Eukaryota > Metazoa > Chordata > Ceratodontiformes > Protopteridae > Protopterus > Protopterus annectens. Next base: position 1,102,759,030 of record NC_056730.1, read on the forward strand.
AGAACTTGGTTATATTCAACTGGACGTATAAGAGAATTTAAGTACCTTTATCTGCACTTTTTTTTTAAAAAAATACAGTATTTAATTTGATTTAAACTGTGCTGAAGGAATATTTAACTGAAGTGGCAGTTATTCTGCTCTTCAGTTATTCCCACCCACCCTCCCTGTTTTTGTTTTGGTGTTAATCTTAGTGGACTTGAAACTGCCCGCCCCTCAGCCTGCCTCTGGGCCCATCTCATTTGCTCACTCAACTGAGTGCAGTGAGATCATATTCTGATTTCAGGCACTCCTACTGTGTACAAAGAGAGCATCTGGGAAACAGACAAAAAAAAATTAAACTTATTTCCTGCCTTTCCTGTTAAGTGGTATAGACTATTTGTGGGCTTCTGAGCCCCCAAGCCCTTCTGTGTTTGAGGGAAGCCTTCTACCTTGTTTTTTTTTCTTATAACTGGCCGCTTTTCTAGTTTCAGCACTCAAGTCTGTTTCTTTGATCTCAGCACTTGTTCAGATTAAAAAAAAAAAAAAAAAAAAATTTTTCATCTGCTTTTACTGTACTTGTGTTTCTACCTACTTCATTTTACTTTTGCATCATCTTAAAAATACTCAATTGTATTTATTACTGCTTGGTGTAACTCATTCTAAGCCTTTTGGTTTAAACACTTGGGCTTCGGACCAGTTGTTTTGCACTGAGAGGGTTTGTGGTCTGCACTGTTGTGACAGAACAGGTAGCTTACATCCTTCTTGGTTGGGAACTGCTGATTGAGGGCTCAGTGTCTGTTATTCTAAAAGTGTATTAATTCTGGTTTAAGCACTTGGGCTTTCAGGCCAGTTATTTTACATTAAGAGGGTTCGTGGTCTGCACTCTTGTGGGAGGAGAGGCTGGACTCTGCCCTTCTGAGCTGGGAATTTCTGGTTAAAGGCTTATAGTGCATGCATATCTGAACTGCTTCTTACTGAAGTTGGTGCACCTTGTTTGCTGTGGCATAGACTGGATTCGGGCCTGCTGGATCTAGCTTTGTTTGTGTAACTTTAGCACTAATCCAGACATTCTCTAAAGTATTCAATTGTATTTATTACTGCTTGGTTGTAACTTGATTAAAGTGTAGCTATCATTCTAAGTCTTTTGGATTAAGCACTTGGGCTTCAGACCAGTTGTTTTACATTAGGAAGGATTGTGGCAAGCACTGTGGTGGCAGGACAGGTAGCTTTCATCCTTCTAAGTTGGGAACTGCTGATTGAGAGCCCAGTGTCCAAGTGTATTAGTTCTGGTTTAGGCACTTGGGCTTCAGGCCAGTTATTTTACTTTAAGAAGGTTCATGGTCTGCACTCTTGTGGGAGAAGAGGCTGGACTCTGCCCTTCTGAGCTGGGAATTTCTGGTTAAAGGTTTATAGTGCCTGAATATTTGAACTGTATCTTACTGAAATTGGTACACCTTGTTTGCTCTAGCATAGACTAGATCCAGGCCTGCTGAATCTAGCTTTGTTTATATGCTTGTTGTTTGTTTGCTTGTTATTTCCATGGAAGCTAATTTCACCTAATACGCGGCTTCTCAGCGCTTCTGTGGATCACTAGTGATATCTGCATTGCTTACTGTACTTATTTCCTTGTTTCACTTGAAAGAAAGTTACTGTTTGTCGATTTTGCATTTAGTTACTTGTAACACATTGCACTCAAGTTACCTGGCACTTGCTCACTAAAGCAATTATATAAGTCAGCACTAAAAATTAAAAAGCACTACACCCTCACTCCCCACTGGCCCTTGTTTTCAATTATTAAGGAATTCCCAATATTATTCTAGCATGTCCAAAGGTCAGTTGTCAATCTCCTCTCCGGTCCAGCTGGTGAATCTGGGAATCTTGAGGCAATGTTATAACTGCCTCATGTACACAGACAACTCTCTCCTCCTCCCACATAACACAAATACTTGTAGAGATGCAGCTATTTAGCCAAACTGGAGGCTGAGCTCTCTCAACTCAGGACTGGCAAGACCAGACAGGAGGAGAAGGCAACTACACACACCACAAAACCAGCCTCACATAATGCCACCACACCACTGAATCAAACACATAAACACACAAAGACATACTCGGAGGCTCTGAGTAAAAATTTACCTAAACAGAAGAGGCCTCCAAAGCAGACACCCAAACAACTGCTACCTCAAGACACCCCACAAGCAACACATAAACAACAAAAGCAGTGTGCAAAGCAGTCACAGCCCTTAAGGCCAAATACAACACCAAACATACTTGTCATAGGTGACTCCATAGTCAGACACACTGACGTCCCACTCACCAGGCTGAACAAGGAGAGGGTCACAGTAAGCTGCCTATCGGGTGCTAGAATCCACCACATAACACAAGCACTCAGGTCACTCCACGGCAAGTACAAATATGACACAGTCATTGTCCATGCTGGTGTGAATGACCTGAGATGTACCTCCCTGGACTACATGAAAAGAGACATAGAGGAGCTCTCTGATTATGTAGCCCAGGCAGGTATGACCCTGACCCTGAGCAGTATCCTTCCTTCACCAAGAATTATGCCACAATATAGAGACAAGATGATCAGCTTTAACAATTGGCTTAATGTCTGGTGTCATTCAAAGGGGATCCAGTGTCTGTCTGCCTGGGATGACATGCTTGACAAGCCACGCTGCTTCGCAAGGGACGGCTTGCACCTGTCACCCCTGGGCTTCCGGATATTGGCAAAGGCTCTTGCCACCCCCATAGTGCCTTTTTTAGGCAAGGCTCAAATTCTAAACCTACCACCCTAGAAAACAAAAATGGGAAGGGTAATGCTGCTCAATGCCAGAAGTCTAAATCTCAAAATGCACGCACTCGAGGCTCTTCTCAGTATGGAGAACATCGATGTCTGTGCTGTAACTGAAACCTGGTTCAAGGCTCCTGACAGCACCCCGGCACTATTAGGTTTTACCTCATATCATGCATTCCAGCCCCAAAACCCAGACCACACCACAAAAGGAGGGGGTGTATCCATATTCATAAAGGATACCCACACCTCCAGGTTGGTGGCAACGCACGAAGCTTCGGAAACCATCCAGGTGCAACTAACCATAGGCAAAACTGCTCTACAAATTGTAGCATGCTACAGGCCACCCTCTCAAACTCAGGAACCCCACACAGCCTTCCTGAAGACACTGGAGGGTATAAATGTATCTCCAAACACCATCATATTGGGTGACTTCAACTAACCGAATATAGACTGGGAACATTACTCAAGCCCTAACTTTCTAGCCCAACGGTTCCTGGAGTTCATAAATTCAAATGCCATGGAACAGCTAGTCACTGTTCCCACGAGAGGAGAAAATATACTAGATCTCATTATCACAAACATGGGGACAAAATGCTCCACACTGGAAGTATATCCCTCATTGGTGAGATCTGATCATAAACTAATCTCACTGGAAATCCACATCCCGCCCCCACCCCAAACAAAAAAGACCACAGTGAAGAACTTCTCTAAAGCAAACTTCACACTACTCAAGACTGGTGTGGTATCCTTCAAGGCCCCTGAGCCAGTGGAAACCACAACCCAAGCTGCAGAAGCCCTTACAAATGCCTTCTATGAACACCTCCAGGACTTCATGGATCAGGCAATCCCAAATAAAACCAAGACTCTTTCCACAAAGGGCAAACGTCCAGTCTGGTGGACCCCAGCCATTAGCAAACTTTACAATAAGAGGAGAAAGCTATTACATGATAGAACAAAATCCATAAAAGGGAAGTCACCTCTGATCATTATTAGTAAAAAAATACAAGCACTCATAAAATCAACTAAGGCCAATTTTGAGAGAAAAATTGCCATGGATTCAAAGGACAATCATAATGCCTTTTTCAGCTATGTTAGGAACCTGGGTGGAAACTCCCAGATATGCTCAGAATTAGTCCAAAATGATACAAAAATCACTGAAGTCACAGACATTGCCAACATACCGGCAGACAGGTTCAGTGCAAACTTCACCCCCCTCTCCCCCCCTAAAGGAGAGATAACTATCCCAGCGGAGTGTAGCCTCCCAGACATCTCAAATGCGCAGGTGAAAGCTGCTCTCTCTAAAGCTAAAAACACAGCATCAATGGGACCGGATAGTGTCCCCGGCTGTGTGCTACACGAGCTAAATGAGGAATTAAACCCGCACATAAGGCAGCTGTTTAATCTCAGCCTTACCACAGGATACATGCCCAAGGTGTGGCGTACAGCAACTGTGGTCCCCCTCCACAAAGGCGGTGCCTCTACGGACCCTGGTAATTACCGCCCCATAAGCTTAACAAGTCTAGTCTGCAAAGTTATGGAGAGGATCATAATGGAGCTCATAAACAAAGATATAGGGGACTTGCAGACATTGGACCCGACCCAGTTTGGCTTCGTCAAGGGAAGATCATGCCTTTTGAACTTGGTCGACTTCTTCGAAACAGTCACCAAGGCCATTGATGAGGGAAAGGCAGTCCATACAGCCTACCTTGACCTTGCAAAGGCTTTCGACACAATACCCCACTCGGGTATTGTAGAAAAACTTACCAGCTTAAATGTAAACCCATATGTCACAAGATGGGTTGCAAACTGGCTTAAGGACAAAACCCACAGGGTTAGAGTTGCTGGCGCTATGTCAGACTCCAAGCCGCCACAAGTGGTGTCCCACAGGGCTTGGTCCTTGGCCCCCCTATTGTTCGCGATCTATTTCTCAGAAGTACAAGCCAACATCTTAGGACTTTTTCTTACAAAGTTTGCAGACGACTGCAAACTGGGCCCATAGTGGAAAGTGCATTGATAATGGATATCCTTCAGAAGGGACTCACGGAAACAGATAGCTGGTGCCAGAGCCATGGCCTGAAGTTAAACGCCAAAAAATGTATAGTCATACCCTTTGGGAAAAACAAGGTAACCCCAAGCTACCATATAGGTGGCAATCCACTAAGCACAGAAGAGGTTATCAGGGACCTGGGGACCCAGGTTGACAGTGGCCTTTCTTTTGACACTCACATTGCTAAAGTGGTTAGAAAGACCTTCAACATTGCCCACCTGATCATGAAGGGATTCACATCCAGATCTCCTGTACTCTTCACTTATCAGACCAATGATCGAGTACAATGCCCCATTCGGGATGTATCTCACCCGACATCTGCAGCAATTGGAGAGACCCCAAAGGTTCCTCACCAAAAGGATAAAGGGACTCCAAAATCTGTCATATGCTGCCAGATTGAAGAAACTCCAGCTCTATTCAGTCGCATACCGTCTGCTCAGAGGTGACATGTGCCTGACATACAAGGCCATGTCCAACCCGGAATTAATGGACATGCTCCACCTCAAAAAATCCAAATCCACCAAAACCACTAGAGCAAGCGACTTAAACCTTAGCACGGATATAAATAGGACGTGCTGGAGGGATAGATTTATCACTCAGAGACTCCCTATGCTGTGCAATAAAATCCCGGTCCATGTGAGGCAGAGCACCTCGCTGGCTCTGTTCAAGAGAAATCTTGACCTGTGGATGGGAGATCGTAGGTTTACCCCGGGAATCATCTCTGTGTCACTGCTGGACAGAGGCACAACAAACTAATGGGCACAGTATTTTTTCATATAAGGGGTGGCGTAAGCTACAAAAATTTGGGCTAGGCTTATAAATGCCTTAGGGCAGATAGCCTAGTATAAACCTATGAACCTATGAACCTACTGTGTGAAAGTGCTTATCCAGTTTTATCTCCTGAATAAATATTTGTATGCTCACTGCCATGATGGTCACTGAATGTTATTTGATTTCAGAAAAAGCTCAAAATCAAGCCCTGTTCCAGCAGCCTTCAATAAAAATTTATTTTTTGTTAATATAAAATGTCATATTATGAGTCCAAAATGACACTTGTGGAAGAAACAAACATCTAATCATTCTTCCTTGTATTTTGTCAATGAAGTCAATAAGAAAAACATTCTAAATAGAAATAGTGATGGCATTAAATATGCCACACCAATAGATTTATAAACCTTTATGTAATCCGGGAATATCAGTCTCCCAACAGTATCTGTTCTCTATATGCTTAACCCAGACTCACTGTGCAGCCCTTTTGTCAGGCTGGTCAATGAATGCCACATCTGCCCATATTAAAATCTTTCCTTTTCTTTCTTTTCTTATGAGCCTTAACAGATGCTTTCTGTGTTGCATTTATGAGATAATTTTGGCAAAAAAGTAGAAAATATGTTAACTTCTTTTCAAGAGGAAGGATCATAAAATGATTTTGTTAATAAACACAGTTGTTATGAGCAAGAAATGTAAGATGGCAAATGTGGTCTCATAACGCTGCCAGGTTTTACTACTTTACATCAAAAGAAGCAATACAGACTACAGACATCTTTAACATTTATTTGTTCATTAAACTCATACAGGTAGTAATTTTCATATTTTCAGTTAAGCTTCTATTTTTTTAACCAGATTCCAGCCTGTTGTGCTGTGTCTGAAAAAGCACTTATTTTTATACTGTACCACACTTGCAGTACTGTTGTTCAGCTGTTAGGTCATTTGCCTAAGTCAAAGTATCACTTTTCATGCCTATTTGCATATTCTGTCATTAGAATCAAAAAGAAGAATCTACACAGGGAACTCCTATTAAGAGTAAATGCAAAAATTTGCATCAGCTAGACCAGCTTCAGTCTGTGACTTGGCTGCAACTTGTTTTTCATTGTGCACCGTAC
>NC_056730.1:1102770729-1102865729 GCF_019279795.1 Protopterus annectens
CTCCATCTAGCTCTGATGGCATATGTTACACATCCACTACCTACTTCTCCTGGCATAGTTGGCAATGCCTCATATCTTCACAGAGACAATAACTCATTTTCAACAGAGGCCTGAGAAGAAAAGCTCCAGAACAGATTCAAAACCATTTAAACAATAGTTGATTAATCATTATATACAAGGCGAGAAAAGCCCTCCAACAGATTACATATTTTATAATGAGTTGATGAGTAATTGTATACAAAGAGAGTAAAGCCCTGCAACAAATTAAATATTTTACAATGAGTTGTGGAGAAAGGCTCCACAGACACACAAGCTCATTTTACAATATCTGACAAGTAATTACAGACAAGGATTGAAACGCCCAAGAACAAATAAAGCTCTTTCCAATAGATGGGGTGTACTTTATATGTAAGGGGATAAGAGCCACCACAACTGAAGAAATGATAAAGGGAGGAATGAGGTAATGTTACCAGAGATAGAGAGAGAGATATTAACCATGGTAGAAGACCAGCTGCACTGAGGGGAACATCACAAGGGTTTGATCAAACATATTTAAGTAGTTTTTGCTTGAGATTTTTTTAATTGGAAAGTGGGATAAAGAGGGGTGGGTCTAACAAATGGGCAAGAAGTATTATGAGTGATAGAGGGGACGGAGGATGTGGATAAATCTTTAAGGAAGCCAGATATGTGTAGTAGGCCTATTGAAGCTGCTTTGGTGTGAACATTCAGCTGTGATCGACCTGTGATGCAACTGACAACATCTCAAAATTGTTTCTGATTGTTCCTCCAAGAGTTTTGTTTTCCTTGGAGAACACTTGCTGTAGACCTTCATGTGGAATTATTACTGATCTGGAAGATAAAATCTGATGCTGGACATGAACCACTTTGCTGTGGTGGAAGTAAGATGCCTGACAAGAGCTCACTCCTGACCTTTGAGTGTCAGTCTGCTGTTAAAGATCATGCCCTGATCACATGTATAGGGTGTAAATTCCAGTCTATGTTCCCCATAAAAATAAAGGAGAGAAAAGAAAAAAACAAGGGCACACAGCAGCATGCAACAGCCTTGCTTGAGTCTTTGAAAGGTTAAGTTTTAGCTAGCTAGTTTCCATCCGGTGAGGGATGCCATCCAGACAGTGTTCAAAAGTTGCAAAATATAATGTATGCTGCTGTGAAATTCAGGCATATAGCTCAATATCATCAGCACTGCACTGGTAATACATACCTGGACCAAGAATCATATACAAATGCAAAAACAATCTCCAGCATAGAAGACGCCTATACCCTGCATAGAGAAATGAAGCTAAGTTCAAGCCCCAAGGCACCTCACACATCATCTGGTGGCCCCTAATAGAATTTGTACCAGAGACCACCAAATGAGTGTGATCTAAAATGCAAACCAATAAGGAAATTGAAAGTTAGATCACAGTGAATGTGTCCGCAATCCAGCAAGATCTCATGAGTCGTAATGTCAAAAGGCCAACTACAGACCAAGGAGGATCGAGACTGGATCAAGACCACATGTTTAAAGTTAATTTTATTTCATTAATAAAAACAATAAATGAAATGGCCATCTTGGACCCTCTTCTGCCATGACACAGGACAGAAAGGCAAAGGTAAGTGCATTATATATGAGCATTTTTGAAACAATCAACTTGCATATTTTTGAGAGGGGGAGATAAGTAGTGTACCTGGAGAAGACCCATGTAGACATGAGGAAAACCTGTATACTTCACATATTCTGTCATCAAAGGTCAGAACTGAACCTAACACCACTGATCCTTGAATAAAACAAGGAGCAAGGAGAGTCTCAGTGTTTTGTGCTGATATCTAAGAACAATTTACACAGGGTCTAATCTTCTCTATAACCTCACTGAAAAGAGACACTTTACAGTTATGGTGGTAGTTATCCAGGCTTCTCAACCCTAAAGAAGGTTTTTTGGGAACAGGGCAAATATGTTTTGCTCTTAAAGTAACAGCCACCATCTGCAAATCAAAATGAGCAATTTGACATATTACTGAATTTAGGGATGCAAGGCAAAAATGTATATTATATGTCCAGCATCCAACATTGAAAACAAAGTTCAAAACTCCATACCAGCTTGGGTGTGGAGTAACACTCTATATCTAGAAGATGCCTCTTACCTGAGTCAAAAAAACTAATGTTTCTCATTCATCATATGTTAATGAGAACTGGCAGAGCCCTACAACCAATTACAAATTGAGTTAGTAATGCCAAAATGCTTCAGAACTGTACATTTGGTAACGTCGCCAGTGTAAAGCCCTGAAACAATGAAGTAGTCAACTGAAGTCAATGTGTTGATTTAGTGAAACAGCAGCTCTAGTTGATTGAAATGCTACTGCAGACAATATCTGTTCGGAAGCTGAACTGCCTGCAGTAGCAAGTTCCACACACAGGTTGAGCTACTGAGCAGATTGGCCTCATGGCTGTGCAGCACCACCTGTACAGTAGTTCTGGTACTGCCTGCTGCCATTCAGATGGAGCTGTGATGCCGGGTAACTTCTTCCATGTAGGTCTTCCAAAGTCTTGGATGAGAGCATGGTATGCTACAAATGTGAATTAGATTTACTACTGTAGCATATCTCTGAACCATATTACCCCCCACCCACCCCGTGGCATAGCAGAATTCCAGACGTTCAGTACCTTGAGGTTGACAGCTACTGATTTAGGCATATCCCACCCCTACGGAATGATGCCATTCTAGGGTCAAGGATGAAATTCAGGTTCAGGGTAGCAAAGCAGGATGGTGGAATCTGTCTGCTATGCTACCCTTACCCTTTGTTGAAATAACATCCATGACCTTTTTGTAGACAACAGAAATGTATTCTAGCAGAAGCCCATCCAGTCCACATAAAAGACAAGGAAATGATCAATGGTCCCATTCTGAAGAAGAAAATAGCTAAGTTTGTTAAACTTATTCACAAAAAAAAAAAAAAATGTGTGGCTTCCTCATATTGTGAAGGTGAAAATGTCCCACCTGTGATGTAATATGACAGAACAGAGCAAGGAACATTTTGTCAAGTGAAATACATCAACAAAATCTTCCATGAAAAAACATAGTTAGTCCCATACCCACCCTTATTTATTTCTACTTTCTACTGTATCACACAGCAGTGGGGTTTAGGGAGAAACTTCCTTTAACAGCGATCAGCGGTCTCACACAAAAACTGATCTCAAAACATCAATTAAAACAAAACTAATAAATAAAAGAAAAATTAAAAAAAATATATACACCAGCAGACAAATAAAGAAACAAGACCAAATACACCCTTCAGCTGTCAAAAATAAATAAAATAAAAATGATAAACAATTAAAATTATACAGTACCACACATAAAAATAAAAAAAAAAACTAAATAAAAAACAGGCATGCTGAAAAACATACCAAATCACATAAGACAAGCTTTTGTTTGAAAGGCAATATACCCCAGTACAATAAAATCTACAGAAAAATAAACATTCATCAATTTGGCCTTCCATATTTGACCACATATGACACAACTCAAGATATCTTGTGAAATGTGTAATGTAACTATTGAGAAGAGCTTGGGAATGAACAGAGAGGTCAGACTGTTTTGTTTACAGACTCTCTGAAAGAGCATAACCAGATGATATGGTGCAGTAAATATCTCACAGGACAAGAAAGCTGCCTTCTAATTTTGTAATAATTCCAAATGCCATATAATGAGCATCCAAACTTAGTGTGTCCTTAGGCAGGTACATGCTCTTCACCATGCATGTTCCAACTTTCATGCTTGCTAACATGTTTCATGGAGTTCATGGTCATTCCATTACAACAGCTGTGCATCCTGAGGAACTTCTAGATCCAGTGATCTAGCAGCATTATAATCTACATGTACAGAATATGGATCATCAGAACTGGTTACCAAAAGGAACTGGCATAAGAGAGGAATTAATCTGGTTCTAGACATGCTACACAAATCCCTTTAGTGCACCTATAATGGACCTTTAGTGCACCAATGTATTAATGGTTAGCATAGTCAGGAAGCTCTACATTCATGGAGACCAAGTAACTTTTTTATGAACAGACTTTCCCCAGAAGTATCAAGATGGTAACAGTCTGAGACACAAAATCAAATGACTGACCCTATATATGCCGGGTAGAGCTAACAATCTGTGTGAAGCTGAAGCTCTCCATATTTAAACATTTCATGACAAAATCACCTGATTTGCCATCTTATATTAAAATCATCCAGGATTAATAATCTTAAGGGATCTTGCATTGTGTTAACTAGGAAATCTAAGAATTCCTGCAGAATAACTCTAAGATAGCTGGGTGACTCATAGACAAGGAAAAATTTGCAATTCACTGTTGCTGTTAGAACAAGCTCAAAGGTTTCAGTGTTCGCACAGTTTGCTTACACCATCACAAGAACATGACAAAATAAATGGCAACCACACTGCTGATATTTCTAAATTAAAAACTCTAAATTCCACAGAGACCTGGTGGAATAAATACAGATAAATAAAGTCAAAGATATTCTAGCCATTTTTCTGTGTGTTAGGCCCACCTTATTGAATAAATCTGAGATTACATTAAGTTTGTTTGTATTGTAATAGACCTAGCATTAAGTTCATAGGTTCATAGGTTCATACTAGGCTATCTGCCCAAGGGCATTTATAAGCCTAGCCCATAGTTATGTGGCTTTCGCCACCCCTTTAGTTTGAATAAAACTATGCCTATTATTTTGCTGTGCCTCTGTCAAGCAGTGACACTGAAGTAATCCCTGGGGTATATCTGCGATCTCCCATCCATTGGTCAAGATTCCTCTTGAACAAGGCCAGCGAGGTGCTCTGCCTCACATGTACCGGGATTTTGTTCCACAGCATAGGGAGTCTCTGGGTGATGAATCTGTCCCTCCAGCACGTTCTATTAATAACCGTGGCAAGGTTTAAGTCTCCCGCCCTTGTGGTTCTGAGGGATCTAGATTTTTTGAGGTGAAGCATATTCATCAAATCTGGGTTTGACATGGCCTTATATGTCAGGCACAGGTCACCTCTGAGCAAGCGGTATGAGACTGAATAGAGCTGGAGTTCTTTCAGTCGGGCAGCATAAGACATATTTTTGAGACCCTTTATCCTTTTGGTGAGGAACTTTGGGGCCTTTCCAGCTGCTGCAGGTGTCGGGTCAGATACATTCTGAATGGGGCATTGTACTCAATCATAGGTCTAATGAGTGATGAGTACAGGGGGACGATGACCTCCCTTGATCTAGATGTGAATCCCTTCATGATCAGGTGGGCAATGTAGAAGGTTTTCCTAACTACTTTAGCAACATGAGTGTCAAACAAAAGGCTACTGTCAACCTGGGTCCCCAGATCCCTGATGACTTCTTCTGTGCTCAGTGGATTGCCACATATATGGTAGCTAGGGGTATCCTTGATTTTCCCGAAGGGTATGACTATGCATTTCTTGGCGTTTAACTTTAGGCCATGGCTCTGGCACCAGTTATCCGTTTCTGTGAGGCCCTTCTGAAGGATATCTGTGTCAGATGTGTTTTCGACTATGGCGCCCAGTTTGCAGTCATCTGCAAACTTTGTCAGCCATAACCCTCCTGTGTTTGCTTGTACTTCAGAAAAGTAGATGCCGAACAAGAGTGGACCCAGGACTGAGCCCTGTGGGACACCACTTGTGACAGGCTTTGAGTCTGACATGGCTCCAGCAACTCTGACCCTGTGGGTTCTGTCAGTTAGCCAGTTTGCAACCCATCTTGTGATGTATGGGTTTACATTCAAGCTGATGAGTTTTTCGATGATACCTGAGTGGGGTATTGTGTCGAAGGCCTTTGCCAGGTCGAGGTAGGCTGTATGGACTGCCTTTCCCTCATCAATGGCCTTGGTGACTGTCTCGAAAAAGTCAACCAAGTTTAAAAGGCATGATCTGCCTTTGACAAAGCCAAACTGGGTTGGATCCAAAGTCTGCAAGTTCCCTATGTCTTTATTTATGAGTTCCATTATGATCCTCTCCATGGCTTTGCAGATAAGGCTTGTCAAGCTAATGGGACGGTAATTTCCAGGGTCGGTGGAGGTAAGTGCTGCTTTGATGATACTAGTGATAAGCAGGTCCTGTCCAACAGTCCGAGATGACTACCATCTTCCAAGACAATGCAGTTTGGCAGGAAGAACCTCTTTCAGATATTGGTTTTGCCCTTATGCAGCATCTAGTTAAATGAACTAGAACAAAAAAGCTTCAGATAAGGGTGTATAAAACCAAGGCCATGCTCATCCTGTGGCCCACTGTTCCTGACATTGCCCATGTCAAAAGGGCAGAGGACAGTCAAAATGCTTCTAATGCAGGAAGTCTAATCACACTGTGTGCCTAATCCTGCTACAATGGACTACTAGATGATAAAATAAACTTAAAATGGTCTAGTGTACTCAGTTAACTAAACTGAAACTGTAAATTCCCAGCTTAATTTTGACAATAAAATGACAGATAGCACTATGGCTGGATACAGCACTAGGCAACATAGGCAGTTGCATAGGGCCCACTGGCCAGGGGACTGTCACATTTAATTTTTAACTAATCGATTAAAACAAATAAATAAATTGCAAAGGGCGTATGAGCATGTGATTCTGCCTGTGTGTGTGCATCTTTGGCACAATGCGCACACATTAACGCAGATTTAAATGTCCCTGCTGCTGCTTCTTTTTCTGAGGAGAATTGTAACATTGAGAGCATGCTTGCTGCTGTGACTGAGACAAGTGAGCCTTTCCTTTCTTTGGCAAGTTATAGAACTTGTCAGGAGGTGTTTGTGTAAAATATCCTCATTAGGGATGGCATTGTCAGTTCAGACTCAAACCCTGTACCTTGGTTACAGGAGCCTGAGTCCTCTACACCAACTACCAGACTGCTCAAGGAATGTGAGTTTCAGGGGTCTACTTCTGTAGACCAAATTACCATAACACCGAACTGCATATGCTCAAGACAACAAAACCAAACATTCACTTTAATGAATGTTCAGAGCATTGTAATTTTAACATGGGAAAAGCCAGTTGGCCAACATGGGGAACTTTGCCTTTTTCCACACTGTAGTAGGATATCAGAGTTGGTATATTTAGTTAGGGGGGCAAAGCCCCCCACAAGGGGGGTATGGTGGCAAAGCTCCCCAGTTGGGTAACTTTTATTTGCTCAGGTTTGTTTTATTTGTGGTGGTGGACAACTAACTGTTTTCCAGTGTTAAAATTACAATGTTCTGAACATTCATTAAAGTGTCATCTCAACCATATGCAGTTCAGTGTTATGGTAATTTGGTCTACAGATGTAGACCCAGTTTTCAGTGCATTTTCAAGGAATTGTGAGTTTCAAAGGAAAAGAAATTTACTGCTGCTCATGCCAAGTTTATTTTCAATGTGCAACTGTTTTGTTTAACACATGGCCGCAAGTTTTGGTGCAACAGAATTTAAAAGAAGTATTAGTAGCACAACAGGTAGTGAGTGCATCCCCCATAGGATGAGATACCACTTGTTGCCATTTTGCCAGCCATTCCCTATTGCAATATTACAAATTTATGATATTTTTTAATGTAACATATGCAATTTATTCTTCAAGGGCAGCAGGTACTGAATTTGTAGATGAAACACTGAACTATAAAGTTGTTTGCCAGCAGCAACCACTTCATTAGTTACAGATCTCTTTAATGTGGAATAATTGAACTTTTACTTCTGCAGAGATTGTGCATATTGACTAATATTGTTGGAGTCTAATGACTGAAGTTTGAGTGGTCTTTTATGGTTGAAATGTTCTGAAATGGTAGTTTTGTCATTATTCATTTATATGTTTTGTTTCATTGCTTACGGGAAAATTGTTCAAAACTGGAAATTTAAAATGCGCTCAAAAAAGTGGTGCTGTGTTATACAAGAAATATAATTTTATACAATCAGGAAGGTGATTCAAAGAACACATGCATCTATGCATGGTCCTAAAAATGTGTGCAAGGGGCCTATAGTTTGAAAACAGCCCAAAGGTAAACTTAATCCGCCACTGGTCAGATGCATTTTCTTTGAATGTGGGTTTTGATGCCATTTCAATTAATGTGAGTTTCAAGAGCAGAGAGGTTTACTGTTCATGCCAAGTCTGTTTTCACTGTGAGCCTGTATTATTTTGCTTAACAAATGGCCATCAGTGTTTGTGTTATAAAATTTGAAATACATTTTTTAAATTAAATCCAAATATCTATAATCTCTGGAGAAGTAAAGAAGAAAACAGTATGTACAGTGACAGGTTTGAACAGTGCTTATGGTAACTGGGGAGAAACAGCCAAGTAATGGGACCCTGGAATGACTGTGGTGGGGGGGGGGGGTCTGCTACCAGTGTGGCTGTTGTTTTGACCATGATCTGGTTCTAGATAGTATATAAAGTTTTATCCATAAAAATTAACTCACTCCCAAATATGTCTCAAAGCATTGATTTTCCACAGAAACTGTAACAATCTATCGATTATATTATGACATGAGAAACCAGCGATACCTGTGACATAGAACAGTTTATTAAAGTGCCTAAGCTTATATCTGTAAAAAACACAAATGTGAAAATGTAGTTTCTGTGCAATGATACAAAGATCATAGTAAGATATAATCCTCTATGGAGACAATCTTTTCAGCATGAAAAACTGTTCATTCTAGTCAGAGAAGATATTAATGGTGAAAAATATTTAGTTAATGGTCACAGACGAATCATGAATGAGGAAAAATAGGAGACAAAGCTTGCTAGACAATGTTCTGTTCTTGACAAATGTGAACTTCAAGGATTAAAATATGTATTTCTCCATAGTGGTAGAGTCTGCATATTGAATGTTCAACATTAGTCACTGCTGCAGTATCTTCAACTACTTGGGTAATATCCTGCCATTGATATGACCTCCAGCCAGCTTTCAAAGCTTCAGGGCACCGTCCATGCATGCTAACCCCTTGCGGGGCTCCAGGAGAGCTGCATAAATACAGTGGTCAGGGAGCCAAAAGCTTCACAGCTTTCCTGCCACTGAAAGGTGTTCCCTCTGTGAGCTTCATGGAACTGACCATCATCTAGCAATCCTACAAGGCTAGGTAGATAAGTACCTTGCTAGGGAAACCCTTCCACAATTTAATTTTTCTGAGGAAGAACTATTTTTATGTGACTTTATTTTAGGCTTTTATGCCAGAATTTTTTTTTTTTATGGTTTGCCATGCCATGTAAGGAGATTGTTTACCTTGTGAATGTTTATGTGAAAAAAATGTTTAAAATCTGTTTTCTACAAATTTATGTAGAATTGTTGTGTTAGAGGAAGGAAATTGTGCTTTCGGGGACTATCATTTGATTTTTTTTTACCTCAGTCTGTTGAGAGGTTTACTGACTCTCATAGATTCTGCTACCATCTTTCAGGCTTCCTACTCAGATAAATCATGGAGCATTTACTGGTCTCTTCAGTTCACCTTTCTCACATCTGAAAAAGCAAAAACATTTCTTGGGAGTCTTTAGGTGTCAGACAGCTCCCTCACTTCCACAGTCACTGATGAGTAACTCTGCTGTGGCCCAACTTCATTCACCGGACCACTTATCATTGCCACTCTGTCTCTCTGGTGTAGCTCCTTGAGAAGCTATTTAAGACAGGGAGTTAGGCATGTCCATTGCAGCTGTAGGGTTGTCCTCTCCAGGTAAGCGAGAACCACTGTTGTCAGTGCTGGCAGAATGAGCTGATGAAGCCTTAGCACATAGCCTCATAAGGGTGCCTAATTCCCCAGATAGTACTCCTACCACAAGTCAGTCTTTTTCTAGAAAGCATCCCAGTAAAAGAAAACAAAAACTTAAGAATGTTACATCTCCTGTATCTTTAACTATGGACAGAAAAGACTTGCTAAGAGATTAATTTCTGCTTTTAATGTTTTAAATCCTGTTTCTTTGTTGATTGCAATTAGAAAAAGAAAAAGATTTCCCAGTTGGAAGAGCATGCATGGAGGGTGAGTATTTTATTTCAATGATTTTTCCTCCAGCTGAAGAATTCTTATTCTGAGGGAAGCACTACTTCAGATTTTCCACTGAAGAGCTATCTTTTTCTAAGACTATAACCAAATGGAAGACGTATTTTATTGAGAAGAGAATGAAATACCAGTTTCCCAGCAAAAGTATTATGATTTATTGCAAAATTATTTTCCACAGTTTGCAGTTGTCCTTCCTGTTTTGTTAGCTTTTGAGGATGTTTTCTTAACAGCTTGCAGCATGTCTGATTGTCTATGTCCTGTTACTAAAAAGTCTGATAGGTTGTACAAAGTACCTTGGACTCATAAATATCTATTTTCTCATCCTAAGGCAGACACTGCAGTTATTTCCTTATCAAAAACGTCTGCTTCGGATTGTAAATGCTAAGCTCATTCCCTCTGACAAGGATGGGAAAGTTTTGATAGATTTGGAAATACAGTGTATTCATCTGCTACTTTAACTTCCAGAATTTTGTGCTGCTAGTATCAAATGTTGAAATTTTTACTAGCTTTACTCTGAGAACCTGAGAAAGTTAGTGGTTCAGCCTCCCTCTTCAGAGGTTAAAGTTTCACTAAATTCCTTAATTGTATCTGATTCTTATGTACCCAAACACTCCTTAAAGTGCTCCTCTGATTCTGCTAATGCTGCTTCTAGAGTTGATGTCACTGGGTCTGTTTTGAAAAGATTTGCTTGATTACATTCTCAAAACTTACCAGAAGATGTTAAATCTGAGAATTTTAATTCTCCCCTAGACAAGGATGTTCTGTTTAGCCATTCGGTTGTGGAGGTCCATAAAATATGTAATGTAAGAGGGGAAAAGAGAATTGATTCAAGGGATGGCCAAAATTTCCTAACCATCTTTCTCTAAATTCAATGAAAACTTCCTTTTTTAATTCAGGACCCTTTTTCAAAATGCAGTCTAAGCAACAAGGTGCTAACAGGCAAGATTTTAAAAATCAATTGCAAGGATACTCTAAAAAGAAAGAGAAAGCATCCCAGAACCAAGGACAGTCCAAAAATTAGAATGACTACTTGCTCTTTAAGCTCCCTCCCTGTCCTGGCAATCTACTCCTTAGTTTAGGCCTTCATCTTCCCCAAAGGCATCAGATTATCTCAGAAAAATGGGTTTTGAGAATGATCCCATTTGGCAATGGGAGTACCTTCCTCCTTTCTAGGGGATTTCTCTTAGGTTCATAGGTTCATAGGTTCATACTAGGCTATCTGCCCGAGGGCATTTACAAGCCTAGCCCATAGTTTTGTGGCTTAAGCCACCCCTTTAGTATGGGGAACTATACCCATTATTTTGCTGTGCCTCTGTTGAGCAGTGACACTGAGGTAATCCCTGGGGTATATCTGCGATCTCCCATCCATTGGTCAAGATTTCTCTTGAACAAGGCCAGCGAGGTGCTCTGCCTCACATATACCGGGATTTTATTCCACAGCATAGGGAGTCTTTGGGTGATGAATCTATCCCTCCAGGGTTTAAGTCTCCCGCCCTTGTGGCTTTGACGGATCTAGATTTTTGAGGTGAAGCATATTCATCAAATCTGGGTTTGACATGGCCTTGTATGTTAGGCAAAGGTCACCTCTGAGCAAGCGATAGCGACTGAATAGAGCTGGAGTTCTTTCAGTCGGGCAGCATAGGACAGATGTTTGAGACCCTTTATCCTTTTGGTGAGGAACTTTGTGGCCTCTCCAGCTGCTGCAAGTGTCGGGTCAGATACATTCCGAATGGGGCATTGTATTCAATCATTGGTCTGATGAGTGATGAGTATAGGGAGACTATGACCTCCCTTGATCTAGATGAGAATCCCTTCATGATAAGGTGGGCAATGTAGAAGGTCTTCCTAACTACTTTAGCTACATGGGTGTCGAATGACAGACTACTATCAACCTGGGTCCCCAGGTCCCTGATAACATCTTCTGTACTCAGTGGATTGCCACCTATTTGGTAGCTAGGGGTAACCTTGTTTTTCCCGAAGGGTATGACTATGCATTTTTTGGCATTTAACTTTAGGCCATGGCTCTGGCACCAGTTATCCATTTCTGTGAGACCCTTCTGAAGGATATCTGTGTCAGATGTGTTTTCTACTATGGCGCCCAGTTTGCAGTCATCTGCAAACTTTGTCAGCCATAACCCTCCTGTGTTTGCTTGTACTTCAGAAAAGTAGATGCCAAACAAGAGTGGGCCCAGGACTGAGCCCTGTGGTACACCACTTGTGACAGGCTTTGAGTCTGACATGGCGCCAGCAACTCTGACCCTGTGGGTTCTGTCACTCAGCCAGTTTGCAACCCATCTTGTGATGTATGGGTTAACATTTAAGCTGATGAGTTTTTCAATGATACCCGAGTGGGGTATTGTATCAAAGGCCTTAGCCAGATCGAGGTAGGCTGTATGGACTGCCTTTCCCTCATCAATGGCTTTGGTGACTGTTTTGAAAAAGTCAACCAAGTTTAGAAGGCATGATCTGCCTTTGACAAAGCCAAACTGGGATGGATCCAAAGTCTGCAAATTCCCTATGTCTTTATTTATGAGGTCCATTATGATCCTCTCCATGGCTTTGCAGATAAGGCTTGTCAAGCTAATGGGACGGTAATTTCCAGGGTCGGTGGAGGCACCGCCTTTGTGAAGTGGGACCACAGTTGCAGTGCGCCACTCCTGGGTACATATCCAGAGGTAAGACTATGATTAAACAGCTGTCCTAGCTGTGGGTTTAATTCCTCGTTGAGTTCGTGGAGCACACAGCCGGGGACACCATCAGGTCCCATGGATGCTGTGTTTTTGCTTTGGAGAGAGCAGTTCTCACTTGGGCGTTGGAGATGTTTGGGGCTGCAATCGCTTGGTATAGATATCTCTCCTTTTGGGGAGGGGAGAAGTTTGCACTGAACCTGTCAGCCAGTATGTTGGCAATGTCTGTAGGATCAGTAATCTTCACATCATTATGAACTAGTTCTGAGCATATCTGGGAGTTTCCTCCCAGGTTTCTAACATAGCTAAAGAAGGCCTTATGATTGTCTTTTGAGTCTTTAGCTATTTTTCTCTCAAAATTTGCTTTGGATGATTTTATGAGAGCTCTTAGTTTTTTACTTATAGTGATCAAGGGTGTCTTACCTTTTAAGGATTTTGCTCTATCTTGTAGTAGCTTCCTCCTTTTGTTGTAGAGTTTGTTTATGGCTGGGGTCCACCAGAGTGGATGCTTGCCTTTGGCAGAGTGGATGCTTGCCTTTGCCAGAGTGGATGCTTACCAAGCATCACTGTTTCCTCAAATTTTAGATCACATGTTGATACAGGTGGGTCACAGAATTACTTCCCACAAATCAGACAGGCAACGTTTTTTTTTTTAAATTCAAGGATCTCTCTGTTGCTAAAGAGAAAACTAGGATACCAGTTATAGAGCTCTCTTTTCTCAGTCTGTACATCAAGGTTCCAAAGTTTAAGATGCTATCTCTCCAAACCTTGTTACCTCTCATGCCCCCATCAGTTTCTTAGCGATGTTGGGCTTAAAAGATCCTTACCATTGCATTCCTTTTGGCAAGAAATTCAGATGTTCCTTAAGATTGTTTTATACCTGGCTCACGTTATCAGTTCTCTGTCTTGCCATTTCAACTATCTTACTGCATCAAGGGAATTTGCAAAGTGTCTGGCTCCAGTAATTGCTTACCATAGACATCAAGGAATTCACATATTTCCATATTTGGAGGACCATCTTATATTTGCAGGCTCTTTTTTTTGTAAGATTTGTCAAGAAACACCTTCTCAGTCTAGGATTTCAGCTGAACTTTCAGAAATTATTCTTCATCCCATCTCACAGAATATTTTCCTTAAGAAGGTTCTTTCTTCCTCAGAAAAAAATAGAATTTTGCAGCTAAAACTTCCAGTCCTTTTTCACATCAGCCTGTGAAATCTGCTAGGGAATTTCTTAGGATCATGGCTTCTATGATTATCATGATTCCATTGGTCAGACTTCACATGAGAAAAATTCAATAGTATCTCAGTTCAGTATGGTATCAGCATCATCAACCTTTATCATTTCAGATTCCAGTGCTGGAATTTGTAAGAAGGGAGTTACTATGGTGGCTAAACCATTTGCCCCCTACTCCTGGTCTTCCCTTCTACCTTCTGCAAAAAACGGTTTTCTTTTTTTTTTTCTTGTTCTTTTTTAATTTGATTTTCAATGGGCTGTTGATTGTTCTGTTTGACTGGTTGCCATTTGATATAGTAAATTTTCGATATATATGTATACTGTCTTGTATATAGTCACATATGTTATATGTTGTATTTTTCCTTTCTTAGCATTTTTTGTTTGTTTGGGGTCTAGCCTCCCTTCTTGACAAATCAAACCTCTAAAACGTTTACTGCCCTAACCATTGCTTTTACGTGGCTCTTTCCTAGCACCACCGTGGCTAGGATACATCGAAGCTTTGAAAGCTCACTGTTACTGATATCCTTGGCAGGATGTTATTCAAATAAATTAGGTTACTGCAACAGTGATCTATTAGAACATCTACTGCTACGGTAATGTTATTGTATGTCTGCTTACTTGACTCTACTTTTCTGCTCAGAGAAAGAGAAAACTAATATTGTGTTTTTAGGTTGCATAAGTCTACTCCCTACAACTGAAGAATATCTTGTTGTACCCATCAGAGTGCTGTTGCTACACATGTGTATCTTGCTTTTTTGCGGACATTTCCACAAGGAAATCTGTCTCCACAGTGCCTATTATACTGCCTATGGATACTTACAACTGAGGGGAGGTAGAGACATATACAGAGTGGCACATGAGCAGAGACTCCCCTCACATTAATTGATGCTCTCATGCTGTTGATTACATGAAAGGCTATGTTTGACTCCTGACAAAGCATAGCACTCATGCTGCTGTTGCACTTTGTCTCAGAGCACAGTGACAAAAGTAGACCTTTTCTACTTGTGTCATTTACATTTGAAAGTCAGCTTGCCCATCTCTAACTTTTATGCAGTGTCATAGCAGAGCAGAGTGGCATAGCCTAACAATTGTTAACAGGTCATTATGCATGGTTGCCTGCACTATATGTACTAACATGTATCCTGTGCTGATTTACTCTGGCTCAGGTGGATGATGGTATGAGAGGCAACACACCTGACCATTTCCACGCAGGCCATGTGAGATGAGCACAACTTTCTATATCTTCAGTTTTTTGACTAACCAACCTTAAAGCTGTCAGTTGTTTACTTTTTTCTGCTTTTGTATAGCTAAAATGTTTTTCTATGATTTTTTATCATTATACGGCCTTTTCTTTGGCATTCCTCAACTTTATTTTAATCCCTTTTTGAAGTGCCACCCAACAAAATCCTTATTTATGTACAGTCTACTTTTCTTATTTTTTTCCTTGTGATTTTAGAAATTAATTTTACTGTACTTCCATTTCTATCACTGTGCATACACACTTAAGTGGCAACCTTGTTTGTACCTATAACACCTGTCCATTTACAAGTGTCATTCTTTCCTTACCTCATCTCTTCCATAAGTTTATGTGTTTCAGGTATTATTTTCTGCATGTATGACTTGAAAATCTCATTTCAGTGAATGGGTATTTTAAGTTTCTCATATACAAGTCTCATATACAATGAAATGTATATATCTG
The DNA here is from genome assembly GCF_019279795.1 of Protopterus annectens. Classification (NCBI taxonomy): domain Eukaryota; kingdom Metazoa; phylum Chordata; order Ceratodontiformes; family Protopteridae; genus Protopterus; species Protopterus annectens. The sequence goes on from NC_056730.1 coordinate 1,102,786,345, forward strand.
ATGTCTTTTTCATTCCTCCTCATGAACGGGTCTCAGATCAGACCTTTGGATCTGGCTTGGTCCACCCAAACACCTTAGATCTCGTTTGCCTCTTCAGCCTCCAGATGCAGATCTCTGCACTCTCAAGCATATTTGCCTTTCTCAGGGAAGTTAGGATATTGGTGTTGTTGTAAGTCCTCTTTCTAATAATTCTTCCTCTTATTCCAGTGTGTGTGCGAATGTTTCATAGTTTCATAGTTTCATAGTTTAGTACTAGGCTATCTGCCCTGGGGCATTTGTAAGTCTAGCCATAGTGATGTGGCTTTCGCCACCCCATGAAATGGTACAAAAATGCACAGAATAGATTTAGAATACTGTGCCTCTGTCTAGTAGTGACACAATGAAGGTCCCCTTATATAATGAAATTAGTTTACTGTGCCCCTGTCTAGCAGTGACACAGATGTGATCCCTGGGGTAAACTTAGGATCTCCCATCCACTCATCAAGATTTCTCTTGAAGAGAGTCAGTGAGGGGCTCTGCCTAACATGAACTGGGATCTTGTTCCAAAGCATGGAAGCCTCTGAGTTATGAATCTATCCCTCCAGCATGTCCTATTCATACCTGTGCCGAGGTTTAAGTCTTTAGCTCTCGTGGTCCTGATGGATTTGGACTTTTTGAGGTGGAGCATGTCCATCAGATCCTGATTGGACATGGCCTTGTATGTCAGGCAGAGATCACCTCTGAGCAGGCGGTATGCTACTGAATAGAGCTGGAGTTTCTTTAGTCTGGCAGAATAAGACATATGTTGGAGACCCTTGATCCTCTTGGTGAGGTACTTTTGTGGTCTCTCCAGCTGTTGCAAATGCCAGGTGAGGTACATACCAAATGGGGCATGTGAATCCCTTCATGATGAGGTGTGCAAGGTAGAATGTTTTTCTAACCACTTTGGCAACGTGGGTGTCAAATGAGAGGTCACTGTCGACTTGGGTCCCTAGGTCTCTGATTACTTTTTCTGTACTCAGTGGGTTGCTGTCTATGTGATAATTTGTGGGTACTTTGTTTTTCCCAAAGGGGATGACTATACATTTTTTGGCATTTAGTTTAAGGCCGTGACTCCGGCACCAGTTGTCCGTTTCTGTGAGGCCTTTTTGCCGGATGTATGTGTCCGCTGGTGTATTGACTATGGTGCCTAGTTTGCAGTCATCTGAGAACTTTGTCAGCCACAACCCTCCCATGTTTGCTTTAACATCTGAGAAATAATTGTCGAACAAGAGGGGTCCCAGGACAGATCCCTGTGGGACACCACTTGTGACTGGCTTTGAGTCTGACATTGCTCCAGTGATTTTAACTTTATGGGTTCTGTCCTTTAGCCAGTTTGCAACCCATCTAGTGACATAAGGGTGAGGTTTATGGATGTGGTGAGAGAGGACATGCAGGTGGTTAGTTTGACAGAGAAAGATGCAGAGGACAGGAAGAAATGGAAACAGATGATCCGCTATGGCGACCCCTAATGGGAGCAGCCGAAAGAAGTTGTTACAGGACAGTGTCCCTGGGTGCCTGATACGCGAGTGGGGTATTTTAGAGTTTTCCACTTGTTGGGGGGGGGGTTGAAAGATTCTTTCTTGTTTCTTCTTTAAAAAAAAAAGATTTAGAGTTAGAAATTGCTACATTAAAGTTAAAGTTACAGTTAACGTTATTTTTAATGTTTTTCTGAATTTCAGTAGTCTTAGCTAACTTCTAGGTTACTTACCTTTATCTTAGCTATCTTAACTGTCGGGCTTTGCCAGTTGTAATGTCAGATAAACCTTCACCCGGCTTTAAACATTGCACTTCTTGTGGACATAAAATCCCCAACCAGGATGCCCAAAATGAGTGTGTATATTGTTTAGGGGCAGGCCATTTAAAGCAGAGTTTGTTGTCTGTGTGTCTTTCAATCCTTGAGCTTTAGCTGATCGATGAAATAAATTGATTCTGAGGGTTCTTCTACCTTCATCAGCTCCGGAGGCTTAGAACTCTTCCTTGGCTTCCACTTCATCATCTTCTGCTAAAGAGGCAAAAAAGAGGTCACTCCCTCTCTCCTCAAAAGACTCTCTAGAGCCCAAAGCGAAGTCTAGGAAAACTTTGGATCTGACCCCATTGGATCAGAAGAAATTGCCTACCCCTTCAGATCCACCAGCATCCTCGGATTCAGGGGAAGTTATTTCCTTATTACCTCCTCTACTGTCAGCTCCAGTATCAGATCCACTGTCTCGGGATCTGAAAGCTTCAACCAAATCTCTGGCTCATTCAGACAAATCTATGCACTCCTGACCCCCATCTTTAGCTTCACTCAGAAACTGTAGAAGCTGGTCTGAGGCAAACATGGACAGGATGATGAAGAGATTCCTCAAGGCCCAGATCCAGATGGGGGTAGTACCGTCTCCATCCCATGTCAGATCCGTGAGCTACCCAGGCCTTGCCATCAGGACTTATTCTCTGATCCAGCCTTTGGTTTTGGAGTTGCAAGGTTCAGGACTACTGTGTGTGTCGGTTTCGGTGCAGGGGAAGCTCCCTTCATCGATGCAGATGTTACCCTTGATCAACCTTGTTCTAATTCTTTCAGAACAGAGTGAGTCTCAGAGACGTGGTGTCGGTGCTGTGTCTGCAGGAATGGGGTTGGCCCCATCTTTGTCGGAGCCATCTCTTCCCCTAAGCACCTCAGTACTTGACAGGTCAGGTCTGGTCCCTTCTGGAGAGCACAGATCTGGGGTGAGTCCTAGCTATTTTCCCTCTCTGGCTTCGGCTTTAGGGGAGATGGAGAGGACCTGTCCCAGTCCATTGGCTTTCAGGTAGTGGAGAGGGTTTTCTCCCAGGTTGGAGATCCATCACCACATGTCCTGCAATCCACCACTGTACTCCCGTTGGTTCAGGGCCTTGAGCCCATTCGTTCTGCCATGAGTGACCTCCCTGCCCAGGAGAGATCCCCTTCTTCCAACATGTCCTCAGAGTACCCTGCTGAGGAAGTAACTTGGAAGAAGACATGCAAAAGGAGGCACATTGACATCCCATAGGAGTCAACCAAGGACACTGACTTTGATGAGGGGGAAGGATCCTCCAATCCCCACCTGAGGACATCTCCTTTGGAGACATTCTAAAAATTCTGAAGCAAAAAGGTGGGTGGTTTGCCCACTGTCCTTCTTCTGAGGAGTCAGTGCTCTTGGAGGCATTTTGGGTGACCGCCCCCCCCCCGGTGGACGACCCTGTTGCTTTGGTTTCCGCTGTGCATGGAAGGACCCAGATACCATTGAGCCCATCCCCAGGTGACCTGATAGGTTCCTGGTATCACCGGGAGATAAAAAGCATTGGAGCAAGGGTGCTAAGGTTGATACCATCATTGTGACAGCAGCCATTAAGAAAGAACTGGCAGAAGAAACTGCCAATTTCCATCCACCTAACAAGGAGTCTAGAGCATTGGACAGGATTGCAAAGAGTGTTTATGCCTCAGCTACCTTTGTGCTGAGGTTGTTAAAATACCTTGCCCATTTACCCAGCTACAGAGAGATCTGATCAAGGAGCTTTCAGCCTCTCTCTCTGAGTCCATGCCTGCAGAGGAATCTAAGAAAGTTTCTTCCAAGCTGGCCACTCTATCTTCCATCGCCAACTCATCCACAAGGTTAATCTCCCATACAATGGAGGGTACCTCACAAGCAGCAAGTTAAGGACTTTCCCTAAGGAGACATGCCTGGATGAGGCTATGTGTTTTTGTAGACCCCTTTAAAGCATCCTTTGTAAATGCCCCCTATGATGGCTCTTCTGTGTTTGGGCCATCAGTTTGAGATACTCTCACCTGCAACAAAAAGGAAGGGAAGACCCTTTCTTCTGTAGGAATCAAATTTTCTACACCACAGAGGTCCTTCTCCAGGAACCAATGTGGAGGCAAGAAAATGTGGTTTCATAAATCCCAAGGGCCTTCCCAGGACCCATGCAAGGAACCCTCCTCTACAGGCAGAGGAGGAGGAGGATGGTTTGATGGTAGGCATTGCCTAAAGGCAGAGGGGGTCCACAAAACCAGAGCTTTAGAGACACCTTTTCTGACAAGCCTATCAGTGCTGTTGAAGCACTGCCCAACTGTCCATCTCTGGAGGCAGTTTGGGGTCAACTAGCTTTGCACTCTGAAGCCTGGACCCATTTCACTCAAAACCCCTAGGTGCTGAGCATAATATCCAGAGGCTAGTACATTCCGTTTTCTCTCCCCCCCCCCAAACTCCAAGAACCTTCCAGACATGCCACCCAGTCAGAGGGAGCAGGCAGCACAGGAAATTCAACAACTACTGCAAAAAAAAAAGTCATCCAAGAGGTCCCAGCCGAATAAAGAGGATTCAGAACCTACTCCTGCTTCTATTTGGTGCCAAAAAAAGAAAGGGGATGTAGAATAGTGTATGTGTTGTACCTTTAGGAAGCATTTCCAAGGACAGCACATGCATATAAATAGGTTCATAGGTTCATACTAGGCTATCTGCCCTAGGGCATTTATAAGCCTAGCCAGAATGTGTTTGGCTTTCGCCACCCATTTTAAATTTATTTTGCTATGCCCTTTTTCGAGGTTAGTATACTTTGCCTCTGTCTAACAGTGACACAGAAGTGATACCCGGGGTAAACCTATGATCTCCCATCCACTCATCAAGATTCCTCTTGAAGAGAGTCAATGAGGGACTCTGCCTAACCAGGACTGGGATTTTATTCCAGAGTGAAGGGAGCCTCTGGGTTATGAATCTGTCCCTCCAGCATGTCCTATTTATTTCAATGCTGAGGTTCAAGTCTCTTGAGCACGTAGCTCGATGGGATTTGGATTTTCTGAGGTGCAGCATGTCCATTAATTCAGGGTTGGACACGGCTTTATACGTCAGGCACAGATCGTCTCTGAACAGATGGTATGCCACTGAGTAGAGCTGGAGTTTCTTTAACCAGGCAGCATATGGCATCTGTTTGAGCCCTTTGATGCTCTTGGTGAGGTACTTTTGGGGTCTTTCCAGTTGCTGCAGGTGTCTGGTAAGGTACATCCCAAAAGAGGCATTGTACTCAATTATGGGCCTGATGAGGGATGAGTAAAGAGGCACGATGACCTCTCATTATCTAGATGTGAAACCCTTCATGATTAGATGGGCTATATAAAATGTTTTTCTAACCACTTTGGCCACGTGGTTGTCAAATGAGAGATTGCTATCAACTTGGGTCCCCAGGTCCCTAATTACTTCTTCTGTACTTAATGGATTACCACCTATGTGGTAATTTGTGGGCACTTTGTTTTTGTCAAAGGGGATGACTATACACTTTCTGGCATTTAGCTTGAGGCCATGTCTCTGGCACCAGTTGTCTGTTTCTATGAGGCCCTTTTGGAGGATGCTTGTGTCGGCTGGAGAGTCGATTATGGCACCCAGTTTGCAGTCATCTGCGAACTTGGTCAGCCACAGTCCTTCCATGTTGGCCTGTACCTCCGAGAAATATATACCGAACAAGAGAGGTCCCAGGACTGAGCCTTGTGGGACACCACTTGTAACAGGTTTGGAGTCTGATATGGCTCCAGCAATTCTAACCATGTGGGTTCTGTCCTTGAGCCAGTTTGCAATCCATCTAGTGACATAGGGGTTTATATTTAAGCTGGTGAGCTTATCTATAATGCCCGAGTGGGGTATTGTATCGAAGGCTTTTGCGAGGTCCAGGTAGGCTGTGTGGACCACCTTCCCCTCGTCAATGGCCTTGGTGACTGTTTCAAAGAAATCAACCAGGTTTAAGAGGCAGGATCTGCCCTTAACAAAGCCGAACTGGGTAGGATCCAGTGTCTGTAGGTCCCCAATATCTTTATTTATGAGGTCCATGATGATCCTTTCCATAGCTTTGCAGACCAAGCTAGTCAGGCTTGTGGGGCGATAGTTTCCAGGATCCGTTGAGGCACCACCTTTATGGAGAGAGACCACTGTTGTTGTACGGCACTCTTTGGGCACATATCCTGTAGTAAGGCTGAGATTGAAGAGCAGTTTTATGTTTGGGTTTAGCTCTTCTTGGAGTTCATGTAGGACGCAGCCCGGGACACCGTCTGGTCCCATTGATGCTGTGTTTTTTGCTTTGGAGAGGGCGGCTCTTACCTGAGCATCTGAGATGTCAGGGGACAGCACTCTGCTGGGATAGATATTTGCCCTTTTGGTGGGGAGGGGGGGAGAAGTTTGCACTGAACCTGTCGGCTAGGATGTTGGCAATGTCTGTGGGTTCGGTGTATTTTTTGTCATTTTGGACTAATTCTGAGCATATCTGGGAATTACCACCCAGGTTCCTAACATAACTAAAGAAAGCCTTGTGATTATCCTTAGTGTCCTGTGCAATTTGTCTTTTGAAGCTGGCCTTAGACAATTTTATGAGTGCCCATAGTTTTTGCTAATACTGATCAGTGATGCCTTCCCTTTTTGGGATTTTGCTCTATCATTTAGTAGCTTCCTCCTTCTATTGTATAGTTTGTTTATGGCTGGGGTCCACCAGACAGGATGTCTGCCTTTGGAGGATTGGGTCTTGGTTTTATTTGGGATCGCATGATCCATGCATTCCTGAAGGTGTTCATAGAATGCGTTTATAAAGGATTCTGTGGTCTGGATCTTATTTTCCACAGGCCCGGGGGCTTTGAAGGATTCCACCTCGGTTTTGAGGAGTGTGAAATTTGCTTTAGAGAAGTTTTTCACTGTGGTTTTCTGGGCAGGGGGTAAGGTCGGGATGTGAATATCCAGTGAGATTAGTTTATGGTCTGATCTTACAAGTGAGGGATACACTTCTGGTCTGGAGCATAGAGTCCCCATGTTGGTGATGATCAGGTCCAGTATGTTTTCCCCTCTTGTGGGAGTGGTAACAAGTTGTTCCATAGCATTTGAGTTTATAAATTCTAGGAACCTTTGGGCTAGGGTGTTGGAGCTAGAGTAATGCTCCCAGTCTATGTTTGGGTAGTTGAAGTCGCCCAATATAATGGTGTTTGGAGAGACCTTCATATTTTCCAGTGGTCTCAGGAAGACTGAGTGGGGTTCCTGGGTTTGGGAGGGTGGTCTGTATCAGGCTATAAACTGGAAGGCTGTTTTACCCACTGTTAGTTGCACATGGATAGTCTCTGATGCTTCGTGCTTTGCCACCAACCTGGAGGTGTGGGCATCTTTGATGAATATCGATACCCCCCCTCCTTTTGTGGTTCGGTCCAAGTTTTGGGGCCGAAAAGCATGGTATGAGGTATAACCTGGTAGTGCTGGGGTGCTCTTGGGAGCCCTGAACCAGGTTTCTGTTACTGCACAGATAGCGATGTTCTCCATGCTAAGGAGAGTTTCGAGTGCGTGCATCTTGAGGTTTAGACTTCTGGCATTGAGTAGCATTACTCTTAGTTTCTTATCCCTTGTGATACCTATGGAGGTGGGTTTGTCTTTTGAGCCTTGCCTAAAAAAGGCACTTTGGGGGTAGCAAGAGCCTTTGCAAATATCCAAAAGCCCAGGGGTGACAGGTGCAAGCCGTCCCTAGTGAAGCATCGTGGCTTGCCAAGCATATCATCCCAAGCTGACAGGCATTGGATCCCCTTTGAATGACACCAGTACTTAAGCCAATTGTTGAAATTGATCATCTTGTCTTCATATTGTGGCATCATTCTTGGTGAGGGTAAGATGCTACTCAAGGTCAGGGTCATACCAGCCTGGGCTACATGCTCAGAGAGCTCCTCTATGTCTCTTTTCATGTAGTCCAGGGAGGTACGTCTCAGGTCATTCACACCAGCATGGACAATGACTGAGTCATATTTGTACTTGCCTTGGAGTGACCTGAGTGCTTGTGTGATGTGGCAGATCCTAGCACCCGACAGGCTGCTCACCGTGACCCTCTCCTTGTTCAGCCTGGTGAGCGGGACGTCAGTGTGCCTGACGATAGAGTCACCTATTACAAGTGTATCAGGTGTGTTGTTTAGTCTTAAGGGCTGTGACTGTTCGGCACACTGGCTTTGTGAGATATGTGTTGCACGTGTTTTATTTTGGGGTAGTGGTTGCTTGGGTGTCTGCTTTGGAGGTCTCTGCTGCTTAGGCAGATCTTTATTTAGAGCCTCCGAGTATGTTTTTGTGTGATTATGTGCTTGGTTTGCTGTCGTGGTAGGTCTATGTGAGACTGGAATTGTAGTGAGTGTGGTTTCCTTCTCTTCCTGACTGGTTATGCCAGTACTGAGTTGAGAGAGCTTAGCCTCCAGTTTGGCTATATGGTTGCATCTCTCACATGTGTTGGAATTTGTTGGGAGGAGGAACTAGCTTCAGTGCCATTTTGAGAGTGCAGCCAGAGTATGAGCATGTATGAGTGTGATGGCTAGTTTGTTTATATGTTTATCTAAGTTAAAGTTATTAGGCAATAATCCTGCTGTGTTTGTACATAATAAAGCTGCTTGAACAGAACCCATAAATGTTTGTTTGCTTTATCCTGACCATACGAGCGACATAGTGTCAGAACCATGATTCCAGAGACTGCTTTTCAGAGTTATGAGGTGCAGAATTAACAGTGAATGTAAATTAAGTGAACTGAGTACAGAAAAGGTCCAGAAGTAAACCAAGGGTAATGATTTATTTTATCAGAAAGATAAAACGGAGCATTACAAGGGCACAGAACACATTATTAAGCAAAGAGGAGACACAAAAAGTTTGTTAATTAAACAAAATGTTTAAAATTAAAGATATTTGATAAACTGATTAGCAGGAAAGCACAAAAGGGATTTGAAATTACCCCAAAATTGCAAAACAAGCATGTTTAAAGTAAAACATGCATGTTTAGAGCAAAACGAGCACAAGAAAAGTATAATGTCATGAAAAGAGATTAAATGAGCAAAACGAATATAATAAAAAGGGCAAAAAGGGCACATTACCATAAATAAAGCATTGATTGAAGCTATTAAGGGCATAACTAGAGTTATCTGAAGTATCTCAAAGTGTGTAGAAGTGCTTACAGTGTATGTTTATTACTGTGCATTTATTCTGAAGAGTTTATTTGTATACAAAGTGCAACTATTTTGTAAAGTGCAGTCAAAATACAGCCATTTCGAAAAATCTCTTGTGCTGGGTGTGTCTATTTGCAGAGTGCCACTGTTACAGAGGGTTTCTTGCACTGTACAGACTTATTTAGCACAGTACAGCCATTTTGGGAAAGTTTCAGTGTGCTGTGTACTGTTTATTCACAAAGTGCAGTTATTTTAAAATGTTTCTTATTCTAAGCTTCTTCTGTCCAGTTTATTTGTACAGGGCAGTTATTCTGAAATGTTTCTTACACTGATGAGAGGTGATTTCTACCAGTACAGTGATTTCAAGAGTATGCTTGTGCCCAAGGTACTATTTCACAAAGTTCAGTTATTCAGAGGCTTCTTGTACTACTGGGCATCGTAACAAACACTGGCATAAATTTCTGACACACATATATATATATATATATATATATATATATATATATATGTGTGTGCGTGTGTGCGTGTGTGTGTGTGTGTGTGTGTGTGTGTGTGTGTGTGTGCGTGTGTGCGTGTGCGTGTGTGCGTGTGCGCGTGTGCGCGTGTGTGTGTGTGTGTGTGTGTGTGTGTGTGTGTGTGTGTGTGTGTGTGTGTGTTGCTGCATACTATTCAAAGCCTTCACTGATATGTGTTAATATGGCGGACACATTTCGCATACCAGATCTACTTGTATTTGATCAGAATATTGCAGAGAACTGAAGAATATTTGAGCAAGAGTGCAATATTTTTATACAAGCTTCTGACAAAGATGCATGCAACAGGGCATTCATTTTGCTAAACCTAGCTGGGTCAGAGGCCATTGAAATAGAGCATTCATTTGTGTATGCACCAACAGTATATAAAGGAGAATGTGAAAACCATCATATTGTTGTGCAGGCTGAATCAAGGTAAGACCAGAGTGTTTGAAACGCAAATTCAAGGAAATGTGCAACCCCCAGAACAATGTTACATTACAGAGGCATTTTTTTACACAAGAGATCCAAAGCCAGGAGAAACTTTTGCAGTTTATACTACTGACCTGAGAAACAAAGCTAAAACATATATGTTTGGTAATTTAAAAGATGAGTTAATAAAGGACAGGCTTGTGTGTGGTATTAATATTGCTGCAGTGAGAAAGATTTTGCTTTCTGACAGTGATTTAAAGCTGAGCAAAGCTACTGAGATTTGTCAAATCCATGAAGTTACAGAAAGGCACACAAGTATGCTTGCAAGTGATAAGAGTATGGTTTCAGCAGGCTCCAGAGCAAATGTAGACAGCATGCAACACATGGCTAGCAGAAGCAGGCCTAAGCACATGGGAGCTGTAACCCCTGCGGGTATGGCAGTAAAAACCCATTGATTTCCAGCAAGTTCTAAGTGCAGCACGGGTGAGTCAGCAAAACCCAAATCAAGCTTTATTGTTAACTGCCACAATTGTGGTGCCAATCATGAGTCTAAAAGAGAAAAGTGTTTAGAATTTGGTCAGCAATGCCACAAGAGTAAAAAATGGAACCATTTTCAAAAGTTTTGCAAATCAAGTAAACTTCACACAGTTATAAAGAAGGGTCACTTAAAAAAACATACAGAGAGCTGCAACCCTACTTTCTACGTAGATGGTGTATCAGTAATTGGTGAAAAGGTTGATGCAGTAGAATTATTGGCAAAGAATGAATTATTTTGTACTGTCCAGATCAATGGCAAAACCATTGAGCTCAAAGTAGACAGTGGTTCAAAGTGTAATGTAAAGTAAGAGCTGGTGAGCAACTCAATGTGGCCAGTTGTGCGAAACGTGTTGCTTATGGAGGTGAAGAAATTCAAACAGAAGGCTCAGTAGTGCTTTCATGTAATTTGGCTAGTAACTGCTACAGCTTACTATTCTATGTAGTCTGAAGACCTGTGTGGTCATTATTGCATCTCAGGGACAGTTTGAGAATGAATCTGCTTTCTTTTACCAAAGAGGCTCATTGTATAAGCACGTTTCAGTTCCAGCATCAGTGAAGCTATTTTCTCAGAGTATGCTGATGCTTTCAATGAGAAGTTAGGCAAACTTCCAGTTGTGTATTCTATGAACTTCGACCCAGAGATCAGTCCAGTGGCCAGATCAGCAAGAAGAGTTCCAATAGCTATGCAGTATAAAGTCAAAGCTCAGTTAGATAAAAATGGTGCAGCAAGGTGTAATGTGTCCAGTTACAGAACCTACTGAATGGGCGTCATCCATGGTAGCAGCCCACAAAAAAAGGCTCAGATGAAATCAGAATATACATTCACCCAAGAGATTTGAACAAAGCATTAAAGAGACCACATCATCCTATGTGCACAGCTGAGGAAGTTGCAGCCCTAATACTGAATGCCACTGCTTTTTCTGTCTTGGATGCAAAAAGTTAATTTTGGCAAGTGATGCTTGATTACAAATCTTCACTACTGACTACAGACAATACCTCATTTGGAAGATATAGATTCCTCAGGATGCTATTTGGAATAAATTATGTACGTAAAGTCTTTCAGCATGCAGTGGAGCAAATTTATTCAGGTTACCCTTGTGTCATAATAGTAGATGATTTATTGGTTGAAGGCAATGGTGAAGCAGAGCATGACAGAAACCTTAGGAAAGTTCTAGATAGAGCACATGAAGTGAACTTGAAGCTCAATCCTCTAAAATGCAAGTTCAGACTACCAGAAGTTACATATGTAAGTAATTTATTTACTAGAACTGGCTTGCGACCAGACCCATCCAAGCAAGCAGCCATTTTAGAGATGCCAGCACCAGATAATGTTCAAACTCTACAATGTTTTCTTGGTATGGTCAACTATTTAGGCAAGTTTATACCCGACTTGAGTGAGTTGACAGTGCCTTTGAGGGAGCTAATGCACAAAAATGTTAACAGCACCAGAAAGCATTTGAAGACCTTAAGCAGAAAATTGCTACCCCACCTACATTAAGATACTATGATGTCAATAAACCAGTAACTCTTTCCTGTGATGCTTCAAAATTTGGTATTGGCGCAGTTATTCTTTGAGGGCAGAACAGTAGCCTATGCATCTACAACTCTTACCCAAACTGAAATGCACTATGCTCAAATTGAGAAGGAACTTTTGGATATACTATTTGCTTGTTCAAAGTTTCATGATTATATTTATGGTTGAGTTATTCAGACTGAACCTGATCACCAACCTCTAGTCACTATTTTAAAGAAGCCTATGCATTCAGCTCCAGCGAGACTACAAAGAATGATGCTCAAATTGCAAAAGTACAACTTCAAAATGGTCTATACAAAAGGCAAACTTCTTTATCTGGCTGATACCTTATCTAGATTGCCCAGAAATACAATGGAACAGCTTAATGCAGAGAAGTTTGACTTTGATATCATGGACATGCATAATTTTTTTACCATTAGACTTGATGAACTAAGAGATCATACAAAGACTGATCCAGTTTTGCAAAAGCTCAACCACTTCATTAATGGAGAATGGCTGTTGAAGCAATTCTAGTGTACCATCTGAAGTGCAAACTTATTTTCCTTACAGAGATGAGATGTTGATGGAAGCTGGCATTATTTTCAAAGGTCCTAAGATTGTTGTTCCTGCTTCCTTACAGTGTGAATATATTCAGATTTTGCATCATGGACACCCAAGTTCCGAATCTGCCAAAAGAAGGGCAAGAGGACTAGTATTTGGCCTTCTCTAATAAAATACATTGATAAAGTACTTTCTTCTTGTCCAGTTGCAATAGTACTAAACTGCTTTTTGTAAAAAGAACCACTTCAGCTAAGTCAAGTTCCTAAACTACCTTGGTCAACAGTAGCCACTGATGTGCTCGAGTGGAACAATCAGCATTACTTAGTGTTGGTAGACTCTTACTCAAACTGGTTTAAGATCGATTTACTATCTAACCTAACGTCCACTGCTGTAAATGCCAAGTTGAAATGTCTTTTCTCAGACCATGGGAATCCACAGCAGCTTATCTCTGACAATGGAACCCAATTGTTTCAGAAATTTGCAAAAGAATGGGACTTTGTACATATTACTAGTAGTCCAGAATATCCACAGTCAAATGGTCTAGCTGAACGTGCAGTGCAGAGTGCAAAGCAATTACTTAAGAGGTCAAAGCATGTCAATACTGATGTCTTTTTGACTTTACTTAATCTCAGAAACATACCCTGTGAAGATATACTTAGCTCGCCTGCTCAGAGACTTCTGTCTAGGCAAACCAGAACAACCTTGCCTATCAGTTCCAGTTTGTTGAGCCTTAAAACTAAAAACAGCAGAACAATCAAAGCCAAGCTATTCAGAAAGCATTCTTTCCAGAAGTCCAGCTATGATAAATTGAGCAGATTTCTTTCTCCATTGAAAGAAGGAGAGACAGTGAGGATACAAACGGTGAAAGGTTTCGACCAAATTGGTCAAGTAAGAGGTACATGTGCCAAGCTGAGATGCTACTTTGTAGAATCTGAGGGTGTAGAGTACAAGATAAATCACAGACATCTTCTTTGTGTATCAGAATCGATATCGCAACATTGTTCCTGTGATACAGTCTCTAGATCTCAGATCAAGTCAGACAATGTTCCTGTTACAGAACGTGTCTTAACTTCTACTTCCATTCCTGATGATGTTCCTGATGTCCCCAAAGTTGAACATTCAACAGAGACAGTCTCAGTTGCTAAACCTAGTTCTAATTTCTATGTCACATGATTTGGTCGTATTTCCAGAACTAGTGTGAAATACACCGCAACCTGGACATAATTTATATGTATTTAGTTCTGTATAATTTCATGTCAAAGAATTATTTTGTATCAATCGCATGTCAATTAAGTCATCAATAATGCATGACTCATTTCTCAAAGAGGGAGGCTATAGAATTGTGTGTGTTGTACCTTTAAGAAGCATCTCCAAGAATAGCACATGCATATAAATAGCAAGCACGTGCTAGCTTCAGTGCCATTTTGAGAGTGCAGCCAGAGTATGAGCATATATGAGTGTGATGGCTAGTTTGTTTATAAGTTTATCTAAGTTAAAGTTATTAAGCAATAATCCTGATGCATTTGTACATAATAAAGCTGCTTGAACAGAACTCACAGATGTTCATTTGTTTTATCATGAAAAGATGATCATTAGGGGATCTAAGACTCATTTTGTATCTAAGCAAGTTAAATGGTAATGTAAAGAAGTCGGGTTTCCAAATGGTTACTGTTCAGTCCATTCTGCCATTGTTGTGAAAGGATGACTGGATGTGTTCAATAGATCTCAAGGATGCCTACTATCACATCAAAGTAGACAGGTGCTCCAGGAGGTATCTGCACTTTCGGCTGGGAGCCAATCATTTCCAGTTCAGAGTACTGCCCTTTGGGCTCACCACAGTCCTCGGAGTGTTCACTAAATGCATGGCAGTGGTAACAGCTCACATGAGGCTCAAAGCATTCTGGGTGTTTCCATACTTAGACGTTTGGCTCCTTACTGTGCTCCATGAGGCATCAGCTCATCCAAGCCAGAGATTACTTTATCCAATTTTCACACCCTCTGGGCATCACTATAAACCTAAACAAGTCCAGCCTGGCCCCTGTCCAGAACCTGGAATTCATAGGGACACAGCTGAACATATGGGATCAGATAGCTTCTCTCCCCTTACAAGTCTGGGAATTGTTATCCCATCAGCTCTCCCACATGGATGGTCTTACAAGCCCTAGGATCCATGTCAGCAATGATCCTGTTAGTTCCTCAAGTAAGATTTGTCATGCAGGTTCTCCAGTGAACATTGGCAGCAGAATGGTCCATTCTCTATCACCCGCTATCCCTTCCCATCAGCTTGACACCAATTTGCAAGCATCACCTCAGCTGGTGGGTACAGTCAGATAATATCCTTCTAGGCAGTCCCTACTTCACCAACCCCTCTAGAGCCAACATGACCACGGACACCTCCCAGTTTGGGTGGGGAGCATTACACTGGGAAGATGGTCCAAGGCACATGGTCCACTATCGAGACCAGGTTGTATATTCATGTCCTAGAGATGAGAGCAGTTCTCCTAATTTTGCAAGCCTTTCAGGATGCTCTCCCCTTGGGGTCTGTTGCAGTTCACACAGACAACATGTCTGTTGTCTGGTATATCAACAAGCACAGAGGAATCCATTCTTACTCCTTGTGCAGAGAGGTCATGAGGGTGTGGGAGTGGGCAATATCTTCAGACCACCTTCTAGTTGCAATGCACATCCCGGGGGAAAATAACGACTTTGCAGACAGTTGCATCAGATCGCTCCAGGTACGGATGAGTGGTCCCTCAGTCAGTCAGTGGCAAACATGATCTTCAATCACTGATGTCAACCTTGCTGCAACCTCCTTGCCTCTCCCCTCAACAACAACTACAGCAAGTTCTTCACTCTGATCCCTCCTCTGGGGGAGTCCCCAAGGGATGCACTGGTCCACGATTGGCCCCCAGGTCTCCTATTTGCTTACCATCCTCTCCCTCTGATCCCAAAGTTTCTTCAGAAGGCAAGCAGGCTAACAAGCTCGGTAATCCTCATTGCTCCCTTCTGGCCTTAACAGGTGTGGTTCCCCTTCCTCTGGTCTCATCTGAAATATCCTCCTTGGATACTGGAGCCAAGACAGGACCTCCTTTCTCACCCATCAGGGATGCAGCATCCAAACTTTTTCACGCTCAGGCTGATCAGGCTGATCACTTGGTTTCTCCACTTCCAACCCTAGTGAGACAGTCCAAGCTTACTTCCCTGGTCTGTGAAATACTTTTACCCTCACAAAATGCTTGCACTAAGAAAGTCTACACCAGTAAGTGGAAAAGGTTCAACATTTGGGCTGCAAATACAAATACTGACCCTTTTTCAGCCCCAGTTTTGGATGCTCTGCTTTTTCTTGGTACTCTATTTGAGGAGGGAGCTAGCTTCTCTACCATCAGACTTCACTTAGCTGCTAGTTCTAATTATTGCACTGCAAGTCAGTATCACTCCCTGTTCACCTTTAGGTTATGTAAATCGTTTATGAAAGGTATTTTCTTATTGAGGCCTCCCATCTAGGACCCCTCCCCTCCTTGGGATCGCACTATAGTGTTGCAGGCTATGACTCAGGGACCCTTCAAACCAGCTGCAAATTGTGACATGAAGTTCTTGTCATAGAAGACAATCTTTTTGGTGGTTATAACTTCAGCTAAGAGAATTTCCAAACTGCAAGCCTTATTCTCCAAACCTCCTTACATAATTTTTCAAAAGGACAGTTTCTTTCCATACCACTCCCTTCTTTATGCCTAAAGTAGCCACTGAGAGCAATATCATCCAGTCCATCCATTTACCAGTGCTCTTTCCAAATTTCTCTAATAAAGGGGAGCATCTTCTATACCTTCAAGATGTCCATAGACAACTTAATTTCTACCTGCACAGAACCAAACAACACATGAAGTCTGACCAACTGTCTGTAGCCTCCTCAGCTAATAAAATAGGCCAAGTGGTGTCCAAGATTACCTTAGTGAAATGGATAACTGGCTGAATTTATACATTTACTCACAAAAGGGCCTATAATTGCCTCAACCTCCTAGGGTACATTCCACCAGACCTATGGCTACTTCCTCTACCTTCTCTTCTAGAACCTCCATTGATTATATTTGTGCAGCAGCAACATGGTCTAACAGTCACACCTTTGTGGCACACTACAAGTCAGATATAATTTCTAGGCATATGGCTTCCTTTGGCTCGAGGGTGCTCCGGCATATCCTTCCATGAGGGCCACCTGTGAGTTATGTTTCTGGGGACTCTGACCCTGTTGTGAGAAGGAATGAAGAAGACAACATCAAATTAAAAGGTTATGTCTTACCATAATGTGGCATCTGTGTTGTCTGTCTTCATTCCTCCTCACTTTCCCACCCAGCCATCCCCCTACCTCTTTCTTCTAGAGGATCATGGAACATGACAGGACACATAATCCCATGTCTGAGTCTCATCTGCAGTTCTTTTACTGTATGGGTGGTGGATGTATGGAATCAGCAAATTCGATCTGAAGTTCTTGGGTGGATGTAGTGCATTATGGTTAAGAGGGAGGAGCTCGAGAGTCGGATCCAAGTCTGAAGAAAGTGCCCGAGACAGATCTGAAGGTCAGATGAGGGACCCTTTTGTGAGGAGGAATGAAAACAGCAGCACTGTCCTTTATTTACAGACTGTGCTAGATCCAGCTATGGATGTTGTCCATACAATCATCTGCTTTCCAAATGTCTTATAATTATGTAGGAACAGGCCACACATAATTTATTACTACTACTCTGGCCACAGGCTGATTTGACCTAAAGAATTCTTTTTGTATTGACCAGGTAGTAATCTTGATTCCTTTGGCAAAGCATAGCTATTGTTTGCTGTAGATGCAAGTTACCTTTGCTGTATGGAAGTATACACTCCCTATGAATGGCATAACTGTGAAAATCACTTGAAAATGATCTTGAAGTTGATAATATTAAGGAAGAGGGAACAGTATCTGAAGCCCTCTGCACAGACTTATGGGGCATTTGCCATTATGAAAAACAACATCATTGAATTCTATTTTTTTTTTTTATTCAAAATATCACAGTTTAGAGTGGCAGCCAGTGAAACTGTAGTACAAATGAGTCTGATTTAAGAAGGTATACCTCTATTAATGAAGCCATTTGTTCTTACGGTCTTACAGATAATCTACAAAGTGTAGTATTTAGGTTACCACTAACCTGCTCACTTCTGCTTTTGTAGGCCTTTGAAATTAATTCATTACATATGATTCTTTCTCAGGGCCAGGAGATCAATAGCAAGAACAGTCCATTATTTATATCTCTGTCCACTCCCAGATTTATTAATGCTCTTCCTGTATCATTGATTCATTCCCTGGAAATAAAACCGGTCAAGTCTGAGTTTTTTTGTACCTGCTAATTAAGATTTAATCAGTTTTGGTGAAAAATGTCCTATGATTTTTTTTTGTCAATATACAATCTTTCTGGAATTTTTTTTATTTAGCACACAACGCCCCTTTTGGAATGTTCCTCACAAGACATCTGCAGCAGCTGGAAAGGCCATAGAAGTACCTCGCAAAGAGGATTACTGGCCTCAAACAAATGCCCTACACTGACCGCCTCAAAAAACTCCAGCTTTACTGCGTAGCATATTGCCTACTCCGAGGTGATCTCTGCCTAACATATAAAGCTATGTCAAACCCAGAGCTGTTTGACATGCTACACTTAAAGAAATCCCAATCCCTCCGAGCAACACGCTCTAGGGACCTAAACCTTGTCACCACAATAAAAAGGATATGCTGGAGGGATAGATTCCTGTCCCAGAGACTTCCTATACTCTGGAACAAGCTACCCATCTATGTCAAGCAAAGTTCTTCATTAGCACTCTTCAAGAAAAATCTTGATGAGTGGATGGGAAATTGTAAATACTCCCCGGGGATCACTTCTGTGACTCTGCTGGACAGTGGCACAGGAAAATAACTTTCTTGGGTGGCGTAAGCTATGGAACCTTGCTGCCTAGATTTATATAGGCCCTTGGGCCGACAGCCTAGTACCTACCTATGAACCTATGAACCTATAATGTACACATTTTAATATGTGCGGTAGTTACATACCCGCTAACCTGAGTACACTGCTTGGTAATAATATTGCTTTATGCTCTGCAGTAGGATAGTTACATATTTTATTGTTGTTCATAATTGTCTTTCTATATCCTGGAAAATGTGTGCAAATCAGCCATACTTTTCAATTGTACAGATTTTCGCAGAATACCCAGATTTTTGCCTCATATTTTTGGCCTGTCTTATGAAATTGTGGTTTTCTTGCAAATCATTGCCAAATCTTTGAGGACTGAAGTCAGAAAATGACAGACATTTCAGATTCAGACTTCATGGTCTTCAGAAAATTCATGTTAGTGCAAAACCTGTTTTTCTATCAATTTTCTAAGTTCGTAAGAGCAATTTTTAAAAATTGTCCCTATTTTTGGACCTTTGTCTTAACATTATTTATGGCTTTGTTCAGATTTCTTGCTCTAAGGTTGAGAGCTATGAAAACAGCTACACACAGAATAACAATTGACAAGACCATGCAGTTATGCATGTATGCATCTAGAATTATTGCACCCACTGCTGGTACTTAAGAAATAGGGGTAGGAAAATACAAACTACAAGACAGACTGCTGCAATGCAGTAGCTTGTAAGGTCACTGACCTCATAAAGACTGCAGTTACACAGCTAGATGCATAATATTGCACGACATTATGGATGCACCAGAAGAACTGATATTACTAACTGTTGAATCATAAATATACTAGAATACATGCTTCAAGATTTAACTGCAGTTTATTTATAAACCTGCCTAAAATGTAGAGACTTAAACTTTGTAGAGATGTGCATTGTCTCCCAAAATTGAACATTTGCATGTTTGTCAATCTATATAAAGCTGGGCGATACACTATTCCAGGTATATACTGTTAATATATTGATTCATTGAGTTCCTGACTCAGGACCACCAGGACTCTAATTCAGGGCCTGAATCAGGATTTCTTGGTGTTAAGCCACATCCCAGTTATTGATTTCTATCCCCCAGTCACCCTTGAATATTACACACATGCATTCTAATTTTGGTGACCTAAAGTATGGAATGGCTTTTCTACTCAAAACTCAGTCCATCCTGAAAACATGTATTTCTAATCTGTGTGAGCTCACCTCACACACTAACAGAATCAAAGAGTAACCTACTAATTGTGTCTGCCAGCCTTAGTAATGCAACGTCATAACTATCAGATGAACTTTAACAGTAACACATAAATAAAAGAGAAAAGTATAGCTTTCTCCAGTAACATACACACTTGCATTGGCCTAGAAATATGAATCTTAGTTTTTCAGGAGGATTTGTGTGTGTGTGTGTGTGTGTGTGTGTGTGTGTGTGTGTGTGTGTGTGTGTGTGTGTGTGTGTGTGTGTGTGTGTGTGTGTGTGTACACATTATTTCTGCATGAGTTCTACATTATACTCTGTAGCTCCTTATATGCATGAATCAACTTCTCCTCTATATTTTGCATTTCCTTTATATTGCAACAATGTCAACACTAAAATGGGAGCCTTGAGATATTGTGTGAAATAAAGAAATAAAATGCATACTTACCCATCCAATTATAGTACGTACTTAATGGGACTGGATCCTTCTTCACTTTTATACTTAACTGATTAAATCTTAAGACTGTCTCCAGGTTTTCTCCAGGATCTTCCTGTTGACACCTCCAGATGTGAAATGTTGCATGTTCATACTTATATTAACAACAACAGAACCATATTGCATATATACTTTTGAAACATGCTAGCTTAAAGCTTACATGATGGGAAACTCAACTGCCAGTGATACCTGGCCCAGTCTAAACCAGTTAAGGAAATATTAAATGATGTTTATGTGCATAATTACGTAAATATCATAATTTTCATATAGGTCAACAATCAAGCAATACAGAGAGAACTGCCTCACCTCATATGAAATCTCTTAAGTGAATGACCAAAACTGCTATTCAGAGTTTGTTTGTATCTTGAACATTTTATTGATGTATTTTCAGTTGTTTACAAAACCTTACAAAATATTATTAACTTGTTTATCATAACCTATACATTTTATTTTAAGACTGAATCTAATGAATGATACCATTGTAAAGACAAGTTTCTACTGAACAGTTGTGCCATTTAGACTTTCAGGGTAACAATTATGGTCTCAAAATGTGAACATTTAACTTGCACTGTGAGTTTGTTACTTGATTTTTCCAAAAAGGCTTATGACATGATGAGTGGAAGTTAGAAAGGTAAGTTTCCAGAGCTCCTCTGGAGTCTATCAGCTGCAAATATTCTGTGTTTGTAGTATGTTGTTGTTTGTCTTTCGGCTTTTTCCTGGTATGGGGTCACCACAGCAGAACTCCGGTCCGCTAATGATTGGCAGTAGATTTTTACGAAACGCCGAGGTGCCAGCTCAACACCCAACCTTCAATGAAGGTACGCCCATTTACGCACGCATGTCTTTCGAACACTACCCAACCGCAGGGAGGACATGCAGACTCCACACAGAAGGCACTCCCAAGCCAAGCCAAGAATCGAACGGGAGAACCTCTTGCTGTGAGGTAACAATGTTACCGCCGTAACATGATTAAATAAAAAATTGATAGTGGGTACTTTCTCCCCTAAATTTAATATCTGATAATTTGTGTCACTACATATTAAAGAAATGTCAGAGTTAGGTCAGAGTGTTTCCAAGAGGCTGATGTATTCAACTTCTAGGGAAATATGTGACTCTTCAGTACAAAACATTTGGAGTCACTAGCAAGGTGTACTTTTGTTTACCTCTAGAAGGTAATGATCTTGACGTTTGCATGAACCATTTTGTACAGTAAGTTAGGTTAGCTGAAATTCTCTCATTTTGTTTTCCTGGGATCACACTGAACTTTTATCCTTTATACCTGACAAACCCTGCCAAATGTATCAAAAGTTAACATGCCCATCCATTCATGGCAGATTTGATGAATATACTCGTGTCCTTATTACAGGTCACTCTTATTCTGTCTTACCGTAAGATACCTAGTTGTTAGAAACGCTGGCTCAGAGTTCAGTTCGTTGAGCATGCCATCTTTAGATTGCAGATGATTTCATTTATATATTCTTGTGAATAATCTTCCACCATGCGTCACAACAAAATCAGTAGCATTTTATATAAACACCATGTGTCACAACAAAATCAGTAGCATTTGATATAAACACCATGTGTCACAACAAAATCAGTAGCATTTTATATAAACACCATGTGTCACAACAAAATCAGTATCATGTGATATAAACACACAGGAGTCAGAAGGAGGATGTTTTTAGATAGTGGAATTGAGTGGATGCACATCTAAGATGAACATGGCAAATTCCAGCACGTATAGGCTGTTCTCTTACACAGAAATAGCAGCTTACTGTACAGGTCTTCAACTGGTTATTACTCGGTGTATACAGAACACAAAGCATGACAAAGGCCATACCTGTTGTTAACATCTCTAGATCCAGTCCTTAAAAGTCTCAGTGTGGTACAAGGCATTTATATTTCATAAATATGTATTTATAATGACAAATACCCACAATGAAGGAGAAAAAGGTGCAATTGTAGCTTAGAAAACAGTTATCCACACCTCAATGGAACTCCAGAAGGCAGGAAACAGTAGATGGGCTTAACACAGTTTTAATGTAGTAAGAAAACACAACACATAAATGATACTCCTTGGAAATATGTTTTCATCCTCAACTTCATCAGATACAACTAACAAACTAAATTGCATGCCTTAAATTCTTCAATTAAATACAAATTCACCAATAAAAACAGTGCATCACTAAAAGTAACATGTTATAGGCTTTACCCACAGCCCTTTTCACCTCCACTAACATAAATAACTTCATTTACAGCAACAATTCTACACTTTAAAAGTTCTTTTTAATACAATTCATAATGTAAGTGGTGCTGCGGTAGCATTGTCCCCTCACAGTAAGACGCTGTCCGGTTCGATTCTCAGCTAGAGCGTCTTCTGCCTGGAGACATGCATGAATGGGCGTACCTTCATTGAAGGTTGTGCATCAGGGCTGGTAGCTCGACACGTAAAAATCAACTACCAATCATTAGCGGACCGGAGTTCCGCTGTGGCAACCCCTAACTGGGAAAAGCCGAAAGACACAACACAACAAAATGCAAAATAAACCCTGTAACTGTTTGCATCAATAAATGTTAAAACAACATCTCTCCTCAAGGGTAATAAATTATAAAAATACTTGATATATAAGTTTATAAAATTTTTAAAAGTTATGCATGTGCTGTCTAGTGGATCTAAAACTCACAGCTACTTTACATTTGAAGTAATTACCGCATCTCACTATGCAGGCACTCAATACAATCAAATTCCACATTTATGATCATTCTTATAGCAATAACCCACGCCTGGGTGTGGTTAACGCCCTCGTGACCAAACCACACCAACCATGGGTAAATCCAGTATTACCCACACTGAGAAGTGGGTTATTGCTATTATACAATGACATTATTTAAGAAAAAAAATACTTACTTTTCTTAAATAATGGCATTATATAATGCCTCCTTGCTGTCCTTCCGCAGCTGTCTGGTATTCTGCGGCAGTTCTGATGTACTGCGCATGCATATGCTTACGCAGTACATCAGAGCTGTGGGTGGAAGCAACGGAGAAAGCAAGATCTCTGTTGCATTTTACAAAGTGTCTCGCTATGTTAAAGGAGTTTAACATAGCGAGACAGCTTTAAAAAAAGCAATGGAGAATCTCTGTTGCTTTTTTTAAAGCTGTCTCACTATGTTAAACCCATTTAACATAGCGAGACAGCTTTAAAAAAAGCAACGGAGAAAGGAAGATCTCCGTTACTTTTTTTAAAGCTGTCTCACTATGTTAAACTCCTTTAAAATAGCGAGACAGTGTGTAAAAAGCAACGGAGATCTTGCGTTCTCAGTTGCTATAAAAAAGACTTATACTAATGAAAAAAGTCCGGCCGACCGGACCTTTTTCCATTAGTATAAGTCTGATTTACAATGTGCATGCTGACCAATCAGCATGCACATTTTGGAATATTAATGGGGGGTCATTATATAATGTAAATGTTATAATCTTGCCGCTCTCAGCTTTAAAACTGGGGCCAGGGATAAACCACCATTTAATCCAGGGAACCTTCTGGCTTCTAAAAAAATCTGCCAGTAAAGTTCCCTGTATTCAGTTCTGGTCTCCCACATACCACTCCTCATATCCCTTGGGATTTCCTCAAGTACAAAAAAAATAAACTTTCCTTTTCCACATTCTATACTGTGCCTATATAGTACACTATTAACATTTCTATTACTTATGGCATTCAAATGTTCATATACTCTCCTTTACAGCTTCCTCTCAGTTTTTCCTACATAGAATGTCTTGCACTCATATAAGGCAAGATATACAACCCTGCTGGTCTCACAATTGCTATAGCTCCTTGCCATGAGGGTTCTATTTCTAGAATCCAGGTGGACTAGTTCAGTATTCATAATAAAAGGGTTCCACCCGCCTTAAAGTCATAGTATCCTTCCAAAACATTTCTGATACTTGTTCCCTTCCTATAGACACATTTAAAAGGGGTTTTAAAGTCTAGTTTAAGGTCACTGGTTCTACTGAACCTAGTCCATTCCCTTTCAGTGGTTCTATATACAACACTGGCATCCCCACTAATATCAGTGATGACTGCCGAACCAGAGTTCCCCTCATTCTTATTTTCTTAAATATCACCCACAGGGCTAAATTTGGGAAGTCCCAAGATTGGGGCATATTAGCCTGTCCTCTCACTAGCCACCTCCTGTTTCACTTGGGTGATTAAAGTTTCCGGGTATCCGCATTCACAAAACATCCCATGTAACACATCACATTCCTTTCTAAATTCTTCATCATTCGAAGTCATGCTACTAGTTCTTACAAATTGCCCTTTTATATTACCTTTCTTCTGATGGAAAGGATGGGCACTAGCATAATGTAGAATAGAATTAGAGTAGGTCTTCTTCCTGTATACCCTTGAATTAAATTTATTACCTTCCTTGTAAATAGTGACGTCTAAGTATGCAATTTCTTTATGGCCAATATTATATGTAAACCTTAAAAATTCAGTAGATTCGGAAATGTACTGATAAAATTCCATGAATGTTTGAAATGTTCCTTTCCAAAAGATACAAATATCATCTAAAAACCATTTGTAAAATACCCAGAAATTCTTGTATGTACTATTCAAAACAAACTTCTTCTCCCACACCATTAGTATCAGGTTGGCATACATCGGGGCACACCTTGCCCCCATTGCCACTCCACTGGTCTGTTGAAAAAATTCTCCCTGAAAGAAAATGTAATTATTTTTTAAAACCAATTCCATCAATTGCATACAAATATGTATCTTGTCAGGGTTTAAATGTGTATCTTCTCTTAGGTATTCTTCAAACCATTCAATGCCAATAGCATGAGGTATTGAGACAAATAAATCCACAATGTATACAGTGATGAAAATTAAATCTTCACTAAAAATCTCTTGCCTAATACTCCTTATAAAATCCCACAAGTCTACAAGTCCTTTAACAACATCTCATTTGTCATTACCAAATGTTTTAGTTTTACATCCAAGTACCTTGCCAAAGGGGATGTGACAGATCCCTCTGCAGCCACAATCGGCCTTAGGGGTGAGTCATGGACATTTTTGTGAGTTTTTGGTATTCCAAATGTAGAAGGAACTCGTGGGCATTCATTGTGTAAAAATTCAAATAGCTTCCTATCTATAAAACCTTCCAATAATAAATCATGCAAAGCCACATATATCTTTTTGTAGGTTATGTTAATTTCATTAATAGAGACTTGGGAATATTTCTTCTCATCATATAAGTGTTCCATCATTTTTGCCTCATACATCACATTATTCATTAAAACAATCCCTCCCCCCTTGTCAGGCTTCATAACCCTTAGTTGCCGGTTATTCTTCAACTCAACTAAAGTTTTCTTTTCCACCTGAGTTAAGTTAGAGGGAAACCTATTCTTACTCATCATTGCTCTGAGTTCACGTTCAATGGAATTTTCTAGGTTGTTCAACTGGGGATGTAGGGGTGGGTTGTAGACGCTTCTTTTTTGTAAACTTGTGTCATTATCCCTCATTCCCAGTCTCTCATCAAAGACCAACTGAAAGTTAATTTTTCTCAAAAACAATTTAACATCAATAATTGTCTTACTCAAGTCACATTTTCTGGTCGGAACAAAATTCAACCTCTTAGAGAGGAGTTGAAAGTGTTGTGTTTCCACTTCCACTTCACTGTAATTAAAAATATTAAATCCTTGGTACAAATTTTTAAACCCCTCCTTCACTATAACAGAATTCAACCTATTTTCACTCAAAATCTCCTGCTGCCCCTGCCTCTCCCTCTCCTCTCGTCCCATTGCTGGTATACAGGTTGTAAGTTCTGTATCCTTTCTGACTTCCAGGGGGGGTATGCTAAAGGGTCATTCAATGGAGAGGGGTAATCATAGGTACTAACAACATTTTCCCCTGTATTCATATCATGAATATTTTCCTGTTCCTCCATTTCTCCCCCAAATGGCTCAAGTTCTCCCCAGAAAAATGATTGTTGACAAACCTAGTTCTAGGGTAGTGACTCTTTTGTGAGTATTCCTGCCTGTCTCTATCCATCTTTCTTTTTTTCTGAATGTATATTTGCTTACATTTGTTGTCAATCTGTCCCCTTAGTTCAAAATATTTCTTTTTATGTTCATCAACAGTAAAAAAAGGCATTGACAACACTTTCATTAATATTTTCAATATTTTTCATTAACGTTAACATGTTATTCTCATTTTGTTGTATTCATTAATTCAAAACCTCATGTATCAAACATCCTCACCAACTCATGGTGAAATTCAGAGTCATCTTGCACATTGATGGGAAATTTCCACACTCTAATTCCCTTAGGGACTATACCTATCTCAATACATTAATTTAAATAATCATTGTCCATTTCCAAACGTCTATATTTGTAAATTAAATCATTCAAGGTCTAAACATTCTCATTATATGAGCAACCATGTACATTATTATGACCATTTAAAGAACTAAAGTCAAACTTTCTTGTTATCCAGTCATTCAAAGTCACTTGGCTATTATTGTGAAAATTACAGTCACCTCTTATTGGCGAAGCTCCTGACCACACAGGGCTGTTCCTTCCATCTCGCTGGTTAAGTCCATTCGCATTGCTGCTGAAAGAAATCTTGGGGAAACCACTGCATTCCCCTCGCTGCTGAGTTGAACCAGTAAAAGAGCTGGTAGAGGGCAAGAGCCCTATTCCTTCTTCCGATAATGCTCTCCTAGGTATAAGAAGCTTTCCAGCTTCCTGGTTGCAAGGGATAAAACGTGCTTGAGAAACCAACGATTGGCAGAGAGGTGTAAGCACACCTATCAACTGAGACGGCTGTCCCACAAGTTTAGAAACCTCACCGCAGTTACTGCTACTAAGCCCTGAAGCTCCCGTCGTACTGGAAGCACCATCCATCTCCAAAAACAACTAATAACCACAATGAAGGAGAAAAAGGTGTAATTGTAGCTTAGGAAACAGTTATCCACAGCTCAATGGAAGTCCAGAAGATAGGAAACAGTAGATGGGCTTAACACAATTTTAATGCAGTAAGAAAGCACAACACATAAACGATACTCCTTGAAAATATGTTTTCGTCCTCAACTTCATCAGATACAACTAACAAACTAAATTACATGCCTTAAATACTTCAATTAAATAATTAATAAAAAAAAAAGCATTTAATTTACTGTTTCCTGTCTTCTGGAGTTCCATTGAGGTGTTGATAACTATTTATAATGACATTTATGCTACAGGTAGATTGGGAATGACCAAAAAAAGTAATCTGAATCACCTGTGTTGTATGTGCTCTATTTTTCATTTGCACCATGCGTGCAAAATGTGGTAAAATGTACTGTAAAGTATGCATTGCATGTCATGTTCCAAACACTCAAATGTTATTTCTGTCCCTTCATACTCTCATCCTCCTGATTTTTAACAGGTCAACACCAAGTCTTAACTGTACATTTCATAGAAGTGTGCCACAATTGCTCCTCCAAGCTTCAGTCTCGGTGTCTTTGGCCCATGTGAACCTGGCAGGAGTCCAACAGCAGAAATAGGTCTGGTATGACAGGAATGCTCGAGCCTGAGAGCACATTTCAATATCCTAGTCATAGGTGACTCTATAGTTTGCTACATCGATGCACCAGTTGCCTATGAGGTGTCAGGATAATCACATCAGGCAGGCACATATATCCATGCAGCACAGGTACATAGATGAAATAGTTGCGGTGCACATGGGTGTAAATGACTTGAGACATATCTCCCTGAACTATATGAAGAGAGATATCCCAGAACTCTTAGAATATGTGTCTGAGGCAGGTATGAACCTGGCATTGAGCAGCATTCTACCATCACCAAGAATGCTGCTGTAACGCAAAGGATTGTTGACTTTAACATTCGGCTTAGCTTCTGGTGTCATTCTAAGGGGTAGAAGATATATCATTCTGGGGGGATAGGGTAGACAGTCATAACTGCTTTTGCACCTATCCCCCAACCCAAGTATTTTGGATATTGGCTAAATCCTTGTCCTTAAAACAAACAATTCCTGTGACCAAAATTCACCAAAAAACACCTCAGGAGTCAGACGAAAATGCTGCAAGTTTTACTGCACAAGCTTCTGGTACCAAGGCTGGAAAGCCTTCAAGGAATAACTTTTTCATAAAGCTGCAGCTCTTTTAAACACCATGAATAAAGTAACATTCAATTAAATCCCACACACCCAAAATTCAGACATACTTTTACCAGCAACAAGAATGCAAAAACAGCAAGAATATAACAGTTTTAGAATGACAATATTCTTAACATCCATTATTTTGACTTACAAAATGCAACATATTAAATATAAACATATTCAATGACCTAACATCATTTTTTACATCATTTTATATAATTTTTTACATACCCAAATTAAATCCAAATTCATCCCCTGGGGATGCATGGTCCATAGATTTACAATAAGTTTAGCTTCCAAACTTAATAATTTACATGTAAATTCACCCCCCATAACATCCTCACCAAAGGGCCTTGTCAATATACTAAAAAAGAAACTGTCAATATTACCACAATGAGAAGAACAAAAATGCTGGGCAGCTTGACTATCTAATCTAGAATTCCTTATATCTCCCAAATGTTCCAAAATCCTTAGTTTGACTTTCCCTTTTGTCTGCCCAGTATACCATTTGGTTGGGGAACACCCAGAGCCTAGAATGTATACAACTCCACAAGAATCACACCTGAATCGATCTTTCACCCAAAACTGCCTTTCATTAGTAAGTGTGTCATGACGATTTCTAATTTTATTGCACACTTTACATTTTCCACAAGGAAATGAGTCTCTTTCTCCCTTAAATTATTTATGTGTCTTCAGACTCAGCAATTCCTTCAAATTGCTGAATCTCCCATATGAAAAAATTACTTTATTGGGAAACAGCCTGCCCATCACATCATCCCTGCTAATTACTGGCCACAATTTACTCACAAGTCCCGTGAGGGTATCTGAAAATGGGAAAAATGTAGTCACAAATACATCATCTTTTTCCTCCAAAGTACATCTTTCACTTCCCAAATTCTTACAATTATTAATACCAGTCACATATCTCTTCCTCTCAACTTTATTCATGACCTTCTGTATATGAACCCTCGGATATCCCCTCTTGAGCAACCTGTTTTTTTCACTTTAAGAAACCCCAACTCCAAAATCTGTTTATCTGATGTATTAACAAAAATGTGTTTAAATTCCTCATAGGGCAACGATTTTAACAAATGTGGAGGGTGGAAGCTGCTAGCTTCCAAAACATTATTAGCGGCTGTATCCTTATGGAAAGGCTTATGGTGTGGTATTCTCCTGTAATCCAAATAAAACTCTACGTCAAGAAATTGCATTGACTTCTCATTGGTTCAATAAGTAAATTCCAAACCAAATGAGCTCAGACCCAACACTTTCATAAACTCTTCAAATTCCCTATGATCTCACTTACATACAAAAATCAAATCATCAATAAATTGCTTGTACATCACTACCTTTTTCTTATAAAACAATGTAGGATAGATGAATATATTTTCAAAATACATTAACAAAATAGCATAGGAGGGGGCAAATGCAGCCCCCATAGCAGTGCCTTCAATTTGCAAAAACTATTCTCGTTCAAACACAAAATAATTATGTGTAAGAGCAAATTCTAACAACTGACAAACATAAACTGTATGGGGCTCCTCTCCCATCATTTTCACAATGGCCTCTAATCCCAGTTTAATTTTAATATTGGTGTATAGAGACTTAATATCCACACAAGCTCAATAAAATTCAGGATACCACTGAATTTTCTGTACACACTCCAGTACCTCAGTAGAATTCTTGACATTAGACTGTACCCTGGGGAGGAACATATTTAATTGTGAATCAAAAAAAATTCCAATATTCTGTAAGTAAGCTCCCACCCCTGAGAGAATTGGTCTACCCGGAGGCTTCATAAAAGACTTGTGTACTTTAGGAATTGCAAAAAATCTAGCATCCTTGGGGCTTTTAATAAAAAGTTTCTTAACATCTCATGCAGTAAAAAAGCCCAACCTTTCTCCTCTCCCCAATAGCTCCAATAATGAATCATTTAATTCACTTATAGGGTTAACATGCAGTTTCCTATACACCTTCTTATCTGATAATAATTAAAATACCACATTGTTGTCACCTTTCCTCCCCATAATCACCCAATTGCCCCCCTTATCTGCCTGTGTAAATACGTATTGCTCACTTAAACAGCATATTGTTTCAAAGCCATCCGCTCATTTACTTAAGTTAAATGCTTTATCCTTTCTTAGAAAATTCAAAGATTCCACCTCTATTTGCCTACAAAGAACTGCTTCAAACATATTAACTGCTGGGGATGTCTTTGGTGGTAAAAAATGAACTAACATATGGAACTTTCGGAATTTGCAATTTACCATAACCTGTCATATATTTAAAACTGCATTTATCAACATCAAATACATCACAAGGCATACTTGTATCACCAATGTCCACAATATCCACAAATGGATTCTCATAGATGGAGCATTCAACAAAGAATCATCCAATGAAGAATCGTCCTTCACTTCCACACTACTGCATTTCTCAAGCTGCTTGTTGGAGAAAAAACCTTTAAATCCATTTTCCTGGAAAATCTTTTAACTTTCCCCAACAAATCAGCTAAGGTGGGCAAGTGTGTGGGGACGAATTTTGTACCTTTCAATAAAACATTTCTAGTTTCACTGGATAAAGCTAGGTCAGATAAACTGATTATATTTACATCATTCTGCTGGTCATATTCAACAACATGTGCACATTCAAACTGACAAAAAACAGTACTTGAAGGACTCAAACAGTCCTTTCTATGCCTTCCAAAACAGTCTAATTCTTCTTGGCCTTTCCCTGATTGCGTTTTCCTAATCCCTTGCCTCAGACCAACACATCGGGACCCTCCACTCCTGCTGCTTGCACCAAACTCTCCGTTTGCGCATTTAAATCTTTAAACAAAATGCTTTTGCGACCCCCTGAGGAAAAGGAAGATTCATGTGAAGAATGCACCGAGCGTGATCTGCTTCCCTTACTAAAAGCAGAATCACACATTATGAGAAAATTATTCCTTGAAAGCTTTCCAGCCAAGGTACCAGAAGCTTATACAATAAAATATGCAGCATTTTCGTTTGACTCCTGAGGTGTTTTCTGGGAAATCCTTGTCCTTCCCATAATGCCATTTTTAGGCAATTTCAGTCTTTTAAAGCTTTCAACATAATAAAACAGAATCCGGATTATATAAAGGTATTGCTGCTCAGTGCTAGGAGGCTTAACAAAAACCTCCACTCTTTAAAAGTACTCCTTACCCTGGAAAACACGAATATATGCATCATCACAGAAACCTAGTTCAAGACTAGTGATAGCACTTCATCAGAGAAGGGTTTCAATGCCTATGACAAGCTCGGGCTAATGCATTGGATGAAGGCACTAAAGGCGGTTGTGTCTCCATATTTTGCAAATATGTCACCTCCAGACTTGTTAAACAGAATAATAACCTGAACTCCTCCACATTCAGCTTACTATTAACAACATTTCTTATGATATCGTAGTTAACTATAGGACCCCCTATGTCCCAATCAGCCCATACTTCATATCTAACCAATATGGAGTCTCTATGCATTAAGCCAAACTCCATTCTCCTAAGAGACTTAAAATATCCTTCCATTAACTGTGAAACTAATGCATTCTCACACATGTATGCCCAGAGATTTCTGGGCACCATCAATACAAACTCTCTGAACCAGCTAGTCCACACCCCAACAAGAGGTGATAAAATACTGGAATTAGGCCTTACAAATATACAACATATTTGTCCCCTACCAGTTGTAACTTCCTCCTTGGTCAAATTAGACCACAAATCAGTCACACTCACCTAAGACTGAAGCTGGAAGCATCTTCCAATACCTTGGCATTCAAAGATTATGCCAAGGTTAATCTACTAAAACTAACTGTTGACCTTGTAAATTCAAAATTACCCTCTCTCATGACAACCTCACAGCTTATGTGGAATCCTTTACTGACAAATTCAATGCATATGAAAATAACTGCATAGATGCATCTGTCCCCCTCAGAAATAAATACAGTGCCAAATGTAAAAGTAAACCCTAATATAAAAAAGTTGCATAATAAATAAATAAAACTCATTACACACAAAAATAAAATTTATTCTCAACATGCCAATAACAATCTTGCTAAATTTAGTAATGAACTCAAGACTCTGATCATATGAACCAAATCCAGACATGAGTTAAAAATAGTCATCTAGATGAAAGATAAACACAAAACATTAACATTTTTAAATATGTTAGAAATCTCAAAAACAGCCCCCAGCACTCCCCAGTGCTAATAGTAAAGGAAATGACATGCTAAGATTCAGAAGACAGAGACACTCTGCCAGAGGACACATTTAGTTCAAGCTCCACCCACCTCTCCTCTCCTACATTCCCAGATCACATACCTGCATCTGCACCCCCCCCCTCAGATCTCCTAAGAACAAATCCCCTAATGAAGGCCAAGAACACTACCTCTACGGGTCTGCATAACATACTGGACTGTCTATTGGGCAGCCTGAAACATGACTTGTGAACCCCCATACAGAGGTTATTCAGTATCAGCCTCCAAACAGGCTTCATGCTGGATGAATGGAGGACAGCAGCAGTCACCTCCTTGCATAAAGGTGGGGTGTCAATGGACCCAGGTAATTGTAGACCCATAAGCCTGACCAGCCTTCTATGTAAGGCTGTAGAAAGGATCATTATGGAATTAATAAATAAATAGGTAATTTACAAACTGTCTAGCCAAGCCAGTTGAAATTCATCATAGGAAGCTCCTGCCTACTTACCCTAGTTGACTTCTTTGAGAAAGTTACTGAAGCAAAGGATGAAGGCAGATCAGTGCACATTGCATATCTTTAGGCATTGCAAAGGCATTCAATACAATCCAACACTCAGGTGTTGCAGGTAAACTCTCCCAGCTAAATGTAAATCCCTATGTAACTCATTGGATAGCAAAGTGTCTTACAAACAGAACACAGGAAATTAGGGCTGGTGGCTCTACCTCCTCCAAAAGACCTGCCACGCAGTATACTCCAGGGTTCAGTCCGCACTTTTTCACTAAAAAAAAAACAAGGACTGAAATCACAAAAGCTATGTAAACTGTCTCAAGGCATTGTCCATCTTCTCTGTATCATACAGGCTACTAAGAGGTGACCTCTACTTTGTGTATAGAGTCTTAAGAGACCTACTAAACATTCACAACTCCAATGGTAGGATAAATACCCACGCAAAGGATCTCAATATCTTTCGTAACATAAATAGAATGTATTACAGAGATAGGCATTCATCACAGAAAATACATCTTATAATGAACCATCTCCCACTCCACATAAAGCAAAGTACTTCTCTTAATCAATTAAAACATAATTTGGAAAAATGGATTGGAAACCACAAATTCATCCCTGGTTTAGCACCCATGTCCCTCATGGATAGGGGCAACAAGTAAATGTCCCATCATATCCTTGATCCTTCTGGATTATTTGTATGCTAAACATAAGTGCTAAAAACTACCATGGGGATTTAATAACAGGCTTCTTAAGATCACAGATCAATAGCCTAGTAACTACCTATGAACCTATGAACATACACTTACTGGTAAAATGGTAGAACACCAGTTCATCTGCTACACGTCTTTGGGAGATCAGAGGAAACCGGTGAACCCAGAGAAACCACACAAAGATGCAATGATGATATACATCTGAGTGCACTATTAGAAAAGCTTGTGCTATGCAGTATTCACAATTCAATGAGTTACATGTTGTGTTTAAGGGTGCATATCAGAACTGATTACCAAAACATGAATTATGATGGTAATACTGAAACATGGACTACTGCTGACTTATGATTCCTCATATAACCAGGAAATAAAAATCCTATAACAAAGCAATGCATTTCTAGGCAGAATATGACTCAGGAGCATGCTAAATTACCATAAAATGTCAACTGTTTGTCTTTGAACTTACAGGAATTACTGGTATATAACATACACCATACTAGAACACAAACATCTACTTCTGCATAGATTACTATTTGTGTGGGGTGGTGGTAACTGGAAAGGACTTAAGGACAATGAGACTGAAGCTTGGAGGAATAATTGTGGCACACTTCTACAAAATGCACAGTTAAGACTTGGTGTTGACCTGTTAAAAATCAGGAGGATGAGAGTATGAAGGGACAGAAATAACATTTAGGTGTTTGGAACTTGACATGCAGTGCATACTTTACAGTACATTTTACCACATTTTGCACGCATGGTGCAAATGAAGAATAGAGCACATACAACACAGGTGATTCAGATTACTTTTTTTGGTCATTCCCAATCTACTTGTAGCATAAATGTCATTATAAATACATATTTGTGACATATAAATGCTTTGTACCACACTGAGACTTTTAAGCACTGGATCTAGAGATGTTAACAACAGGTATGGCCTTTGTCATACTTTGTGTTCTGTATACACCGAATAATAACCAGTTGGAGACCTGTACAGTAAGCTGCTATTTCTGTGTAAGAGAACAGCCTATACATGCTGGAATTTGCCATGTTCATCTTAGATGTGCATCCACTCAATTCCACTATCTAAAAACATCCTCCTTCTGACTCCTGTGTGTTTATATCACATGATACTGATTTTGTTATGACACAAGGTGGAAGATTATTCACAAGAATATATCAATGAAATCATCTGCAATATAAAGATGGCATGCTCAAGGAATTGAACTCTGAGCCAACATTTCTAACAACTAGGTATCTTACGGTAAGACAAAATAAGAGTGACCTGTAATAAGGACACAAGTTTTTTCCTCAAATCTGCCACGAATGGATGGGCATGTTAACTTTTGATACATTTGGCAGGGTTTGTCAGGTACAAAGGATTAAAGTTCATTGTGATCCTAGGAAAACAAAATCAGAGAATTTCAGCTAACCTAACTTACTGTACAAAATGGTTCGTGCAGACTTCAAGATCATTACTTTTACCTTCTAGAAGTAAGCAAAAGTACACCTTGCTAGTGACTCCAGGTGTGTTTTGTACTGAAGAGTCACGTATTTCCCTAGAAGGTGAATACAACGTCAGCCTCTTGGAAACACTCTGACCTAACTCTGACATTTCTTTAATATGTAGTGACACAAATTATCAGATATTAAATTTAGGGGAGAAAGTACCCACTATCAATTTTTTATTTAATCATACTACAAACACAGAATGTTGTAGCTCATAGACTCCAGAGGAACTCTGGAATGTTACCTTCTAATTTCCATTCAGTGAGTCATGAGCCATTTTGGTAAAATCAAGTCATAAGCTCACAGTGCAAGTTCAATCTTTACATTTATGAAACCATAATTCCATCCATCCAGCCTCATCCCTTTTTTCCCATTTTGCACATGGGTTCAGGGTATAACTTCAACAGTGACAGTCATCTCGAGCCAAGGTTTACACCACCAGATGGCTAGCCCTGCCACAGTAGATAATCCATACCACTCACAGTTACAGTCAATTTAGAGTGTCCAATGCATCTACTGCATATCTTTGGAATGTGGGAAGAAACTGCAGCACCAAGAGGAAACCCATGCAACCACAGGGAGGACATGCAGACTCTGCATAGAAGGCACCCCAGCCGAAAATCGAACTGGAGAACCTCTTGCTGTGAGGTGACAGCACTAAGCACTGTACCACCACAGCCACCCTGAATCATAATTGTTACCCTGAAAGTCTGAAAGTCTAAATGACACAACAGTTCAGTAGAAACTCTTCTTAACAATGGTATCATTCATTAGATTGAAAGTCTTAAAATGAATTTTATAGGTAACGATAAACAAGTTACTAATATTTTGTAAGGTTTGTAAACAACTGAAAATACATCAATAAAATGTTACGGCTACAAACAAACTCCTTTCATATGAGGCGAGGAAGTTCTGTTCGTGTTGCTTGATTGTTAAGATATAAGGAAATTACAATATTTACATAATTATGCATATAAACTTCATTTAATATCTCCTTAACTGGTTTAGACTGGACCAGGTATCACTGGCAGTTGTTTCCCATCATGTAAGCTTTAAGCTAGCATGTTTCAAAAGTATATATGCAATATGGTTCTGCTGTTGTTACTATAAGTTTGAACATGCAAAAGTGCACATCTGAAGGTGTCAATAGGAAGATCCTGGAGAAAACCTGGAGACAGCCTTAAGATTTAATCAGTTAAGTGTAAAAGTGAACAAGGATTCAGTCCCATTAAGTACATACTATAACTGGATGGGCAAGCATTCATTTTATTTCTTTAGTTCTCGCAAGATCTCAAGGCTCCCATTTTAGTGTTGACATTGTTGCAATATAAAGGAAATGCAAAATATAGAGGAGAAGTTGATTCATGCATATAAGGAGCTACAGAGTATAATGCAGAACTCATGCAGAAATAATGGGGTTCATATTACGTAATCGAACTTTTACAAGTTCGAACGCCATATGGTTGAACCCATATGTTCGAACTTGTAAAAGTTCAAATATGTAAAAAAAAAAAAAAAAAAATTATCTGACGGTTGTAAGCAGGGGGGCAATCCCACCTGCACCCCTAACGTGAGGGGCAATGCCCCCCACACACCCCGCTCTTTAAATATACCAACTCTGAGATCGCACTACAGTGCAGTAAAGGGAAATATTCCCCCTGCTTACAACAGTTATTTAGGTGTTTTTTTTTTTTAAATTTTAGATGTTCAAATTGTTGAAACTTCGAACATATGAGTTCAACCCTATTATGTTCGCAGATTCAACAATTCGATCACGTAAAAGGAACCTGAAATAATGTGCATATGAAATTCAAGTTATAGCTATAACAGGCAAAGTTTCAGGCAGATGCATTTACACACACACACACACACATACACACACACACACACACACACACACACACACACACACACACACACACACACACACACACACACACACACACACACACACACACAAATCCTCCTGAAAAACTGAGACTCACGTTTCTAGGCCAATGCAAGTGCCTACATTACTGGAGAAAGCTATATGTTTCTGTTTTATTTATGTGTTACTGTTAAGGTTCATCTGATAGCTAAGACATGTTGCATTACTAAGGCTGGTAGGCACAATTAGTAGGTTACTCTTTGATTCTGTTAGTGGGTGAGGTGAGCTCACACAGATTAGAAATACATGTTTTCAATATGGACTGAGTTTTGAGTAGAAAAACTGGGTCTATATTTAATCAACGAATGCTTAAAAAAGCAAATGCTGATTCATCGATCCTATTTAAGCGAAAGCTTACAATCCCGAATACTCAGAACAGCGATTTTTTTCCCAGGGAAAAAAAAATCGCTGTTCCACAAAAAAAAAAAATCTTAAAACAGTATAGAATGTGGGGGGCTTTCCCCCCACACACACACCCCTACTTAAATATACCAACTCCGAGATTGCACCACAGTGGAGGAAATGGCAAACTCCAGAAACCGGCCCAGCGATTTTTTTCCCCTGGGAAAAAAAATCACTGTTCCGGGTGTTTGGGATTGTAAGCTTTCGCTTACATAGGGTTGATGAATCGGCATTCACTTTTTTAAGTGTTCGCTGATTCAATATAGACCCAAAAAAACATACTTTAGGACACCAGAATGAGAATGCATTTGTGTAATCCAATGTGTTGGTCTGAGCCTTGTCTTGAGATTTAGGACATATGCCACAACAGACTCCTTGTGGGATTCACACTCACCCTCCCACTCATCACAAATCAAATTTAAAGGCCCCTCACCTAATATCCATACAGCAACTCAAAGGGTGAAAAACCTGTCGATTCCTGGGGTACCTCTCTGTATGCAAACAGCAGATGGAGCAAATATTTGTCTCACTGTCTGTTTAACTGGTCTGAAAATGCCTGTAACATAGTTTTTAGTGCAGAGTTTAACCTCTCCACAAGACCATTAGTCTGGGGTGGTAAGGAGAGGTCTATAGGTGCTTCATTCCACAGTGCTCCCACAAACAAGCCAGCAGGTTTGACATGAAATTGGCACCTCTGTCAGGCAGTATTTCTATTGGGAAACCACCCTGCTGAAAATCTCTAAAAGCATTTACCACCTTCTCTGTCTTGATGGAGGACAGAGCCACTGCCTCAGGGTATCTAGTAGCATAATCTACTACTACCAGGATATACTTCCCTGTGGAACCTGGGGTGCTAGGAGGCCCCACAATATCCATAGCTTCCCTCTGAAATGGCTCCTCAATCACAGGCAAAAGCATCAAAAGAGCTTTGACCTTGTCTCTTGCCTTGCCTACTTTTTGGCACTGCTCACAGGTCCTTCAGAACCCTATTACATCCCTTGCAATCCCAGCCCAATAAAGATTCTGCATAATATATCTCTTGGTATGCTTTATGACCATATGACCTGCAAAACGAATGTCATGAGCTATGGCTAGAATTGCTAGATGGTAGGTTCTAGGCACTACAAT
The DNA here is from genome assembly GCF_019279795.1 of Protopterus annectens. Classification (NCBI taxonomy): domain Eukaryota; kingdom Metazoa; phylum Chordata; order Ceratodontiformes; family Protopteridae; genus Protopterus; species Protopterus annectens. The sequence continues at coordinate 1,102,825,034 of NC_056730.1, forward strand.
CTGCTGTATTACCTCACCCTCTAGCCCTCCCTCAGGGGTCCACTCTCTAAACAGTAACCCTTCATTCCAATATACAGACTCTTTTTCCTTGGGAATCAGGTGCCTTCTTAGCTATCTCATTCAAGTCTCTTAGTGCATGGTCCGAAAGCTGAGCCTTTCTCAACTCTAACTTTGTGACCCTTCCCATATCCCCTTCCACAGGAAGTCTGGCATCTTCTGACAGCAGTGCCTCACTGTTGGACTGGGTGCTACCACTCTCCTCTGCCCTTGCAGTCACTCTGCCCAAGGGTACTTCAGTACCTACCAGCAGTTTTAGCTCACCTCCAGGCTCACTGCTGCAGAGTAGCTCCCTCCCTGAAATAGCCACCTCACAATCCCTGGCTTCAGGTTTGGGGATCTGTCTGGGTCTCCCCCAAGCTACAAGCCCTACATGCCTGTCTCCAAGCCTGACTGTGTGTAACTGCATGCACACAAGGCACTGCATTATCAAAATCATTCCCTGTCAAGACATCTGCAGGGACACCCTCAAGCACACCTACTTGCTTGCTTTGTTTCCACCCTTCCAGTCAAGGTGAACCCTGGTCAAAGGCATTTGGCATGGGATCCCTCCTAAAGCTCTGACTGGAGTGGACTGCTCAAGCAAGTACTGCTCCTGTTTAACCACTGCATGCTTCACAATGGTTATGTCAGAGCCTGTATCTCTCTTAGCATTGGTCTGTTTTCCATCAAATAAGATGGGATATAAACTCCAGTGATAGTCTGGTATTCCTGTTGTCTGCAGACAACTTACCACTGGCAAACTGTTATCCCCACTTGCTGGTAACCCCACCTTTTTCCCTACCTTACTTCAGTGGACATTTGTATTCTATATGCATCTCTGGTTACATTTAAAACATCTAAACCTTGATCCTGGCTATGTACCTGAACTGGTGGCTTCCCCTGTTACTGGTGGACTCTGCTGGGGTGGTTTAGGCTGCCCAACATGGGTTCCCTTATATCCATGTGCAGCACTAAGTATCCCCTTCTTGTGCAGTGATACCCTACTTACTAAGTAGAGATCCCCATTTCTTCCCAGCTCATCTGCAGAGTTACACTCCAAGTCTGTCAACCAGATTCTCATGTCCTCAGGCAAAGTGCTAAGGACTTATTCCCTCACCAAAAGGTCTTCCAGCATTTCAAAAGTTGTGACCTGACACCCACTCACCCACCTATGAAAATAAGTGCTTATCTCAGGAATATAATCACGCACACTTTTACCTGCCTTGTGTCTATCCTCACAAAACTTTTTTTCTGTAAGCTTCAGATGTTAGCTTAAAACATTCCAATAAACATTGTTTAACTTTATCATAGTTTAAGCAATCAGTATCAGACAATTTAGAAACAGCAGTTACAGCTTTGCCATATAGTAAGGGGGTCAGGAAATGTACCCAGACCCCTTGGTCTACATTTTTATTTTATTTATTTATTTTATTTTATTTTACATTTGTTGACCGGGATAGTCTGACTGGATGCATGTCCATTTTCAGCAGAGGCCCGGGGAGAAAAGCTCCAAGGGTAAGCAAATACAGCATTACATAATACCAGCAATACATATTACAAACAGACAATTTACAGAGATTACACAAGTAAGCAAGTTAAACAAAGTTCCACAGGTTACAGTTAATCCTGAGCACAAGTCAGGATTAAATTAAATTACATAGTAAACTGGTTAACAGATTTTTACACATTCTAGAGAGAGTTAGCCAGGCTTGATACATTGACATAGCCAGTTAAGTGACAAATGTTGTTTGAGTATAGTTTTAAATTGACCTAAGGTGGAAAGTAAGGTAATATCAGCTGAAAGAGAGTTCCAGGATCTACTTACAGAGTTTGCAAAGAAAGAATCACCAGCTGTGTTATTAATTTTGCTAGTCTGAATTAGTAGTTTGTTAGAGGATTGAAGTGGTCTAGGATTGTTTAGGGGGTGATAATATTTTAAGTGCAGGAGTATTGTCTGGATTATAGAGGATTTTATAGGCCATAATCAGTTGGTTATACTGGATTAGGGTGGGTAGTTCAAGCCACCCAAGCTGATTTAGATTGATGCAATGATGTGTCCTAAAAGGCAGCCCAGTGGCAAATCTGGCAATGTGGTTGTAGCAAATTGAGAGTTTGTTAAGGACAGTCTTGTTTAAATTTGAGAGTAGAGGGGATGCATGCAGAAGGGTTAAAAGAAGGTGAGAGCGAGCTATGGCAATTTTAGCTGGAGGAGTTAGGAAGGCTTTTATTCTGTAAAGTGACCCTAGTTTTTTATTGATGGTTTTGATAGTTTGGTTAACATGTAGGTCAAATTTTAGATTATTGTCTATGATGACACCTAATAGTTTTGTAGATGGGTCAGGGGAGATTATTGTGCCATCATTTGATTTTATGGTAAAGGTGAAAGCGGTAGACCTATGTGTTGGTGAAAATAACAGCATTTTAGTTTATTTGGGATTTAGGATCAGACGATGTTCAGAAAGCCAGTTTTCTATTGTATTAAAGGTGGTCTGGGTAGCTGACCATAACTCTACTGGAGATGTGGCTGAGCAAATCAGAGTAGAGTCATCAGCATATTGGATACAGCTGACTTTTGGGATGACAGTATAAAGCTCGTTAATGAAGATGGAAAACAGCAAGGGCCCTAGTATAGAGCCTTGTGGTACTCCAAGGGTGTTAGGTAGAAGGTTAGAGAGCTTGTTCTGCCAGAGGACAGTCTGCTGTCGACCATTCAGGTAGGAATGAAACCACTGGAGGGCTCCAGTATCTAGACAGAATGTTTGCAGGGTGTGGATTAAAAGTTGGTGATCAACCATATCGAATGTCTTGGAAAGATCCAAAAAGAGGGCTGAGGATATATAATTATTGTTGCAATTATGGTTTATGGTGTTAGTAAAGGCTAGGAGGGCTGAAGTAGTGCTGTGATGAGGACGGAAGCCATGCTGAGTGTCTGCCATAAGGTGAATTTGGATTAGGTGGTGCATGAGTTGTCTATGAATACATTTTTCCATAATCTTTGCAAGTGGAGAGAGTATAGCTATTGGCCTATAATTGGAGAATTCAGTAGAGCTTTGTGAAGTGGGATTACATAGGAAATTTTCCAGATGGTGGGAATTTTAGCTTCTACTATGGTTCGATTGATTAGTATTGAGATGGGGTAAGCAATAGCATCAGCTGATTTTTGTAGGTACTCGGCAGGGAGTTGATCAGCAGAAAGTGTAGTGGGTTTTAATTTTTTGATCAAGGTACGGATAAGTGAAGTGGCGACTGGTTGGAAGCTGAACGCAAGTAGGTTTCTAGGGGTGCTACTTTCAGGACCAGGGGAGCTAGGAGGTAGATGGCTAGCTAGGGCTTGAATTGTCTCAGTAAAGAATTGGTTAAAACTATCAGAAACACCTTCAGGGGTTTTATCAATAGTAGCAGCAGGGATTGGGGTTGAAGTTTGTCCAGGATGTAGTAGATTATTTGAACCTGCCCAAAATTTCTGAGGGTTATTTTGATTTACTGTCTGCAAATTACAGTAGTATTGTTTTTTGTCTTGTAAAATTGATTTTTTGGTTTTGTTCCTGGATTGCCTGTATTTAATGTGATCTTGAGGGTCTTTAGAAGAATACCATAAAGCCCATGCTTTGTTTCTAAGGGTAATTTTGAGTTTAGACTCTATAGAAAGCCATGGCGCAGTTTTTGCCTTTGTTCCATTTGAACGAACAGGTGCATGCAAATTAAGGATCTCAAGGAATTTGTTGTTAAAGTATGCTACTGCTTCCTCTAAGGGGAGGTGTTTTAGAATAGACCAATTACATGAGTTTAGTTCTTGTTGGAATTTGGCAGGGTCAAAGTTTTTATTGTTTCTAACCTTTCTGAGTAAGGGTTGCTGGGAATTAATGGTTTTGTGCTTAATTACATATGTGAGAAGGTGATCGCTTAGGCCATTAAGGAGGGTACCAGAGGTGTACAGTTGGGGGTGACTGTTTATGAGTACTCAGTCAAGTATACTTTCTTTTTGGTTGGGTTTACCTATTCTGGTAGGGGTGGATATGATTTGTGTAAATGCATGCAGGTTAATATGGGTGGTTGGGGATTCTGAGGAACAGGTGCCCCAGTCTATGTTAAAGTCTCCAAGTAGTAGGGTTTCTTGGGGGTAGTGACATGATAGCCAGTGCAGGATATCTTCAAATGTAGATATATTGTTACCTGGGGGAATGTACATACAGATGATATTAATGCATTTATTTTTATTAAGTTGCAATTTGGTGGCAAGAATCTCTGAGTTATTAATCTGAGGAGGTTGTATTATATCTATGGTGACATTCAACTCAGATTTATAGAGTACATCTACCCCACCCCCCTTCCTTGAAGCACGATCCAGCCTGTGTATGTTGTACCCAGGTGGTAACACTTCATTGTCTTTAGTGTTAGGTTTTAACCAGGTTTTAGATAAACAGAGAATCTCAGGGGAGTGGACATCCAGAAGTGCATGCAATTCATGTACCTTGTTATTAATGCTTTTAATATTGAGATGACAGACTAGGAGAGAGTTAGTTGGCCTATTAATTGTAGGTTTGTAGCTTAGATTGCAAGTAGAGGGGGTATGTGTATCTGAAGTGAGTGGGCCAGGGTTGGGGTGAATATCACCACCAAGTATTAGGTTGAGTCTATACGTGGTGATGAACTTCAGGAATTTGTTTATTAGTTTGTGGTAGTGTTTGGCTCTAGAGCTAATGTGCCTGCGGTTGAGATGTTGATAGACTGAACAAGATGTTGGATAGGATCTGGTACTGTAAGTATGGCTGAAGGTGGAAGGATTTACAGCTGGGGTGATAGTATGGCCTTTTGAGACCTGAAATCCCATGAGAAACTGTTTTTCATACAAGGTAAGGAGGTATGGTGTGAACAAGAGGGGTAGTAAAGAGGAGTATATCATTATCTGTGATTCAGCTAGTGAGTTAAGGAACTGTTTTACCTGGTGATGCAACACCAGAAGATAGAGTGGTGAGGTAAAGTTACTGAAAGGGGGATGGGAGGATGCCAGATGAAAGCTAATAGGTGCTATTAAAATGTAGGTAGTAGAATGGTGGTGGGTGGAATTATCCCAGATGAAAGCAGATAGGATCTAGAAAGTGGGGGAGTGGCTATAGTACTATAAATTTAGAGGTACTGGGGGCGGGAGGGAATTGGGGGCAGGGAGGGGAGCGAAGAGAGCCCGAGCGTAGCAAGGGTGAACATAGCGGGGCTATTGCAGTTTACAAGGTTTCCTAAGGTGTCCTAAAGCTATAAGGTAAGTATTACAGCTCTTAATGTAAGAGTCAATTTACTTCAGTTACAGGGGAAGGAGGCAACCACTCAAGTAGAAACAAAGAGCCCTATGGCTGGCCAATATGGCGACCTGCTTAATTACAAAGCACTGTAAGTGAAAGCTTAACAAATGCTTTTTGTGTGTGCAACCTACTCTGTTTAAATGTTGAGAGAAACTGATTGCAGTCCTGTAGACACCGTTTTGTAGGGAACTGTAGATTTCAACTAGGAAAAGAGAAAAGCAGATATTCTAGGGTAAGCATGAAGGCAACAACATGCAGTTGTTATATAATAATGCATTCAGAAAGGTTTGGTTAGGTTTGGTACATTATACTGTTTCCATTCTCTTTCAAATGTATGAATAAAACTGTCAAAATTATCACCCTCTGTAAACTGTGGAAGAAATTTACTGACCTTTATTGCTTCTGGGATTTGGTTATTCCCTTCCCTAGTACCTCCATGACCCTGACAAAGAGTCAGCATCTCTCTGCTGATTCTAACTCCAAATGTTTGGCCTCCATTTCAAGTCTCTTTAACTGCAGATGGGTTTTTAAGTCCTCTGAAGAAAAGGTGAACTGCCCTGTTTCTGAGGGCTTCAGATCCCGATCACCTGACTGGTTATCCTTTTGGTTACTGGTCAGTTCTGCAGCTGTAACTAAGGGTGACATAATTTCCATTTTAGTCAGGTTGGCATGCATCAGTCCTTTGGCTTTGCACACCTTGTTCAACTGGTTCTTTGTCAGCTTGCCATAATCCTCTACCTGCTTTCCCTAACTAAACTAACAAATAAATAAATAAATAAAACTGTGTTGTGGAAATAAAACTCTGTATGTTTACCTTGTGGCTGCTGAGAGTACACACACACCTTCAGTGATAACTGCCTACAGGCTACAGAAGTTCAATTAAAATACACACCACTGCTCACCAGTATGTGACGTACCTTCTCTGGGCCGGTAATCAAAGAGCCTCAATCCTTACCACTGACACCAGTGAGGGACTTTCACTTTGAACAAAAATGAATACACCCAGTATTTCCAGATGCAGCTCTCTTCACCAAGCACAATTTTCCTTAAGAGAACACAGAGAGCACACTCAGTCCTGCGGCTGGGGCTTTCTGCTGCAGGCCCCAAATAAGACTCCACCTCTCTCTCTCTGCAGAAACCAGTGTTCTGTGTCCCTGTTTCAAGTATCTGACACACACACACACACACACACACACACACACACACACACACACACACACACACACACACACACACACACACACACACACACACACACACACACACACAATCACACAGACTGGAAAGGCTGGCACAGATTTACTCACGCTACTACCCTTTGCCTGGACTATAAGGTAGTTACACTGCCACCAGCCAGCTACTCTAAGGCTCTTACAAGGGTACCCAAGTATACTGAGTAAAATTAATACTAATATAAATAGTGGTGTTTGCCCAATGCAGCAAGGCTTTCAGGAATGGCCACAGTGCCACCAAATAAATATAAGTACTCTCAAAGGTTAAATATTTTTTAAAAAGACCAGCCACAATGAAAAGTTTAAATATATTTAATAATAAATAATAAAAGAACATGAAAATACTAAATATCTGTTTACAATAAACACCAGAGTTTCAATCACAGGAAACATTAAAAATAACACAGATGGATAGATTTACACAGATACAGAAAAACAATGCTTAACTAATCTCACTATATTTTTCTGACTGATCTAAAGAATTACTGTTCCCCTAGTTCACTTACTAGACCACTGCAAGATGACATGGGTGAGTGGTCCTTCTTTGTCAGGTTTCATAAACAGATTACTGAGAGATAAGTGACATTTCTCACTAATATCTAAATATCATTTCAGTGGTGGCTATAGAAAGACATCACATCTGGTCATCTGATTCTGGTTCCCACACTACCCCCTTTACTAAAAACTTGAGCCAGGATATTTGCACATATGTGTCATAATACACACACATAGAGCTTTGCTAAGATGTGTTATAGCATCTGGAAGCTGTAAAACAATTTTAACACTTCCACTCTTCCTACAGAGATACTAAGCCAGGCTTCTCACAGACAATATTTATGGCCTAAACCAGGTAATTTAATTTCAGACTATTTTTCAAAGTTAGCTAAACTGAGATTAAACTCTTCTCTTCCAGTATCCCCTGTTACAATATATTAATTTCAACAGTTACAATACAGCGTGTCATACAGGTGAATTTCTTTTCTGTCCAGCAGGACCCACTGCTGGTACATTTTTAACACACAAGCAGCTTTACAAATACATTTTTCAACACAAGCATCTGTACAAATCAGCTTGATATACAAATGACATATAATTCTTTACAAAACTCCAGCTAGCTATGCTGGCATATGTTATACATCCACTGCCCTACTCCTGCTGGCATAGCTGGCACTACCTCACATTGTCACAACAGTGTTCCCAGTTCATTCCTGAAAGCAGGCACTTGTGGCTAGTGGGCATACCTGGTTAGGAAATAAATTAAAAAATAAAATACATAATCATATTTCCCTCTGAACTGTGAAATGAGAGGTTCCCCTCTACGTGGGTGGTCATGGGTTACAAACTAGGTGAAGCTATGGTGCAGCCGATGGCCTCAGTAATTCCAGAACAAAAAAATATATACAGTGAAAACATTATGAACTGAGAGCAGTGTAACAGTGGAAAATGTTCCTGAAGGCACCTTTGTTCTGTGGCATCAAGAGAGTCTGTCTTATCCCTCAGACTGAGACTCTAATCATACTGAGACTCTTAAGGTAACCACCTTTTCTGTCTTATATACAGAACTACACAACTCCATTCTCAACAACAGTCCACATCATTTATGCAAAGACTATGAGTGTTCTTCTCTTTATGGCCCTAAATTTTTCCCTAGTTGTGGACATGAACATCAATATCACCAAGAAGGTATCCAATGTCGTCTCTTATGCATACACACCTCTAGGCATGCATACTTGAGGGTTATCATCAATAGCTTGGAAGTGCCATGGCCACATCCCCTGGTCACATTTAGTTAATGGCACATAAGCCTCAGATTGTGTGGGAGCCAATCAGCCACCTGGTACCATTTTCTCTCCTCCCAGGATGAGTGAGCCTGAGGCTGTGATTCAATTCCAACCCACCTGCCTGTTTCTTCCATCTTCCAAGCCACTACTTCAGTCACCAAGAATATAGTCAGAGCATTATTCCACCATGCTAGAGAGCCAGGAGGCAGAAGACATCTTAGATATGTCATCTGTTGTACAAATGAACATTGTCACTGCTGTGCACATAGCACTAATGTTGGCACTACACCTGACTGAAGAAATGAACAAAGTACCTAGTGTATTGGAATTGCTGCTTGAATAATGTCCTTAGTGAATGAGATCTGCTACAAGAAATGAACAACTTCTTTCCACAACCAGCATATTATGACTTTGTTCAGAGAGAAGGAATTAGTAAACTAGATTTCTTAGACAAAGATCAAATACATGTTTGACTAGACTGTATTATCTAGTCACCTCTGCTCCAAAGAGTGTACTTAAGTCTGTTTAATGTTATCTCTGCGAACTGTGACTTTTGAATACTTTATGTTATCTCTATGAACTGCAACTTGTGAATACTTAACTATTGACAAAGTTCTTTTTCAGCTTGTTATATCTGTTCAAATATTTGCACAATGTATGCATAGGTTTACACTATATGGACTGAAGCTGAATTTTACTTAGTTATATAGCATTCTTCTGTATTAGGCTTTGTAATAACTGTATTTAACTGTAACCATATTATGTCAGCTTGGAGCTTTTCTCCGCAGGCCTCGACTGAAAATGGGATATTATACCAGTTGGACTTTCCCAGTAAACAAATGTCAAATAAAATAAATAAATAATAAATATTAACATTGTCTCTTGCACAGGGGACCTGTTGCATAAATGAACAAAGCTCCAAGTACAGAGGCTCTCCTATGTGAAATGAACAAAGTCTCTAGAGCAAGGATCTGTCACATAAGATAAAACAAAGTTCATTGTACTCAAGACCTGCTACATGAAATAAACCGAGTCCCTAGTGGACGATCTACTGCATAAAATGAACAAAGATCCCAGTGCAGGGCATCCACTATATTAAATGTGCAAAACTCCAAATGGTCAGATCCTGCTACATGAACTGAACAAATCCTCTCATGCAGCAAAATTAACAAAGTCTCCAGGGGCCTGGTGCATGACATGGGCAAAGTCTCAGACACACGTGACCTGCTGCTTTCAAACTTTGTTTGCCAGTATCCTGTGGTTGTAGAACATCATCGGTAACACTGAAAGTGTGGTTCTGAGAAAGAATACATATTGTCAGATGTTGATCCAGGATGTAGGACCTCAGCATTATATGATTTGAGGGAGAAGAAGAGGCTGAGATGGGGATCTTGCAGAAAAAAATGTTTGTGTTTTTTTTCCTTGCTTTCAGTTTAAGAGCTGTTTGATTTTCAGAGCCAGTGTACTGTGGTTCAATGAAAGACATGTTCAATGAAGGCAGGTATAACCACATAATATTGATAGAGAGAGAGTTTGAGATGGTATGGGTGAGTATGTATCATATAGAAGGAATATATATATATATATATATATATATATATATATATATATATATATATATATACACACACACACATATTTGCAAATTCCAGATTTGCTATAGCTTTATACTGGTGGTCATTGCTTAGGTCTACAGTGATCCAGCTGGATGTCTCATTCCAGAACTGTACAACTGCATTAAGAATTTTACTTCCATTAATAAATGAAGTTCTAACCACAAGCTGTTTTTGCTACAAAATACAGGAGAAAGAGTTTAAAACAGGTAAGAGAACATGACAGCTACCACAGATACTTAGTTGTAATTTGAAAAGTTGCAAATTATTTTGAAATGAAAAAACCTTACAAATTCACCTATGCATGTTTAGAAATATAGAATGGTTGCCAGCACAGATATATTTTCATGAAATTAAAGTTTGCAAGAAGGTATAATTTTCTAATTTATCAGTGTGTTTGATTTTTATCGTCAATAAAAGTATGTGAAAATCAGCTAAATGCAAAGAAACAAGCTATGAAGTGTAAGTTAAGGAAATGAAGCTATGTAACAAATATATAGTATTAAGATACACCAATGTAAAATATGTTATATTATTCAGTTGTGAAACAACTTAATCAATGTTTGCATTTGGCATAATGGTTAAGGTGTTTACCTTACAACCAGAAGGTGCAGGGTTTGATTTTTCACATGAGGTAATTGGTTAGGCTTAAAATGATCCACAAAGACAGTTATCCTAGTGCTAATCTATAAATTGTTGTGCAACTATTGTGTGGAGAGGGTCACCCAGAGAAGCATCTTGGCCCAGAAAATAGAAAGGTATGCAAAGCATATGGCAAAAGTTGTGCACAGTAGCAATGAATCTTAGGAAGAAATATCACCCCCAGACAAAACAGTATAAAAACTAATTTTAAAGTGTAAGTGCCAAAAATTAGAAAGTATAACCGACAATTTAGCATACAAATTGCAGATTCAGTATAGGAAGAGTCAGAACAGCCTCCATGTAGTAAAGTGCTTGCAAAAGAAAAAGTGAGGATATGCATATGCAATACATACACATCATATACCATGCAAGTATAAAACACAAATAAGTTGAATGAGCTTACAGACACATGCTGAGTCAGGTATATGCATCAACACAGTAAGCAAACACATTCACAAATACTATATTGTAGACCTCTGATGAATAATGTATTTGTGTAAAACTCAAGTGTTCCCATGTCAGTCATGGGACAATTCACAGCATAAGATCTTAATTGTATTTTTCAGTTCTCTTTAACTATTTAACATATCTTAAATGGTAATTGTTATTCATATTCATATCTCCTAAAAGAAAAAGTAAAACGAGGAGTGAAGGAGTACTCACTAAAAAAAACTCTTGCCTTTATTCCACTTTATAGCTCTTTAGTTATATACAAGTATGATGTTTATTAGTATTAATAGGAGACAGATCTTTATTGAGATTTGTCATACCAATTATTTATAAGATACTCTGTATTTCTAGAAACATTGTAAGTGAGGTATAGGATCATAGGATCATAGGAAATTACTAGGCTATCAACCCCGAGGTCATTTCAAGCCTAGACATTTCATTTCAATGTGATACCATAGAAATGCTAGTCGGTTGCCAAAACTAAATTTAGTAATGACTGCTCATGCCAGGAGGGTTGTGGGCACTATCCCCTGTAAGACTTTATGGTGTCCCATCCATTCGTCCAGGGTCCTCTTGAACAGTGTCATAGAGGTTCTCTGTTTCACATGAATTGGTAGCCTATTCCAAAGATGCTGCACTCACTAGGAGATAAATCTGTCCCTCCAGCTTGTCATATTTAAGTTGCAGGCCATAATTAGATCCCTAGAATGGGTAGCCATAGTCCTGTTTGATTTATGGATATTCAGCAAATTCATTAGGTTTGGGTCTGAGATTCCTCTGTAGGCCAGGCGTAAGTCTCCCCTAAGAAGTCTATATGATACTGAGCATAGTAACAGGGACTTTAGTCGGTCTTTGTTAGGCATGTGCTGGAGTCCCTTGATCTTCTATGTTAAAATCCTGTGAGGTGTCTCCTTTTGCTGCAAGTGCATAGTATAGTACATGCCAAACAGGGCGTTATACTCAATTATGGGCCTGATTAGTGCCAAGTATAGAGCAGTTATAACCTCCTTTGCTCTGGAGGCGATGCCTTTACTAGTCAAGTCTGCTGTGTAGAAAGCCTTCCTTATTACAGTAGACAAATGGTGGCCAATGATGAGGTCGCAGTCAACTTGTGATCACAGATCCCTTACCACTTCATAGGTACTTAGGGTATTGTTGTTGATTTGATAGTGTGAAGGGACATGTTTTTTGCCAAAGGGAATGATGATGCATTTCTTTGCATTCAGTTTGAGACCTTGACTAAGACACCAGTTGTTGGTCTGCATAAGACCCACCTGGACTATACTGACATAATTTGGGGATTCAGTAATTGCACCCAGTTTGCAGTCATCTGCAAACATAATCAGCCACAACCCCTTGGTTTTGACCTGAACTTCTGAGAAGTATATACCAAACAGTAGGGGGTCCAGCACTGTCCCCCTGTGTCACCTTGCTGGTAATAACTCTGCTGGTTCCTGTGGAGTCACCCACTTTGATAGTGTTATATAATGTTGAGTTTGGAAGCTTGGCATTATTCTGATGAAGTTACGGATGAAAACGTACTGTATATTGGTGTTTCAGTGTTAAAGAGTTACCGAGTGTTTGCTGTGTCTAAATAAATATTCTGTTCGGGTAATGGCTATCCAGGTGCTTATTTTGGTTTCACTTTGATAGTGTGTGTCAGGTCTGTGAGCCAGTTGGCAACCCATCTTATAATGAAAGGGTTTACATTCAGCTTGCTAAGTTTGCTAAGTTAGTGTAGGATTGTGTTGAAAACCTTTGCCAAGTCGAGGTATGCTGTGTTCACAGATTTGCCCTCATCAATGGCCCTGGTCACATTTTCAAAGAACTCTACCAGATTTAACAGGCAGGATCTGCCCTTGACAGAGCCACATTGGGTAGGATCCAGGGTTTGGAGGTCGCATATGTCTTTATTTATGAGGTCCATAATAATACGTTCCATGGCCTTACAGATGAGGCTAGTCAGGCTTATGGGTCTGTGATTCCCCCTGGTCTGTTGCTAGGCCACCTTTGTGGAGGAGAATAACTGTTGCTGTTCTCCATTATGCAGGAACAAAGCCTGTGGTTAAGCTATGATTGAAAAGGGTACTTAATGGTGATGCTAGTTCATGTTTTAGCCTGTTTAGAAGACAGTGTGGGATGCCATCTGGTCCCATTGAGGCTGTGTTTTTTGCCTTGGGCAAGACTTTGATGACCTGCTCTTCAGATAGGTAGGGCGGGGGGGGGGGGTTGTGATAAGTTTGGAGGGGATAAGGAAGTGAGTTTTTCACCAAGCCTATCTGCTAGCAGGTCTGCTATCTCTATGGGATCAGTGTGTGTGATACCGTTGGTCACTAGTTCTGCACATGCTTGGGTCCTATCTTTTTGGTTACATCCATAGCTGTAAAAGCCTCATGGCTATCCTTGCTTTGCTTGCTAAGTTTTTCCTCAAAGAAGCCCTTAGAAGATTTGACAAGTTGTCTTATTTGCCTGCTGAGGCTGAGGAGGGTGCTTTTCCATTGTTGGGGCCTCACCTTTGTTTTCTTGGACAGCAACTTTTTGCATTTATTGTAGTTTGTTGGTGCTGGATGTCCACCATGGTGGCTTGTTTTTACTTGGGGCTCTGGCTTTGATTCTTTCTGGTACAACCAAGTCTATACACTTATGCAAGTGATTGTACAGGGCTTTAGTATAAGCTTTGGTGTAGTTACCACTTCCAGCTTGGGGTGGGGCTTGGAATGCATTTATACCTTTACCTAGGAGGGTGTTGTTTGCCTTGGTGAAGTTTTTTAGTCTGATTTTGCCCTTTGTGAGTTCTGGTGTTAGTGTCAGCTTGAAGGTGACTGATTTGTGGTCAACTTGAACTAATGAGGGTTTGACACTTGTGGCAGTACATCTGTTTGACATGTTATTGAGGACCAGATTTAGTATGCTTGATCCTCTTGTCAGGGTATGAACAATTTGTCAAGGGCATTTGTGTTAAAAAAGTCAAGGAATTTTTGAGCTAACAAGTTAGAGCTAGTGTAGTTTTCCCAGTTGATGGTGGGATAATTGAAATCCCCTATAACCAGAGTGTTTGGTAATATTTGGATTGTCTCCAGTTTGGTCAAGTAGGCTTTGTGCATGTTATGGCTCATGGAGGGGGATCTATACCTAGCTACCACTTGAATGGGGGTCTTACCCACTGTAACCTGAACTTGGAGTAACTCCATGGAGTTGTCTAATCTAATTAGATGGGAGGTGAATTTATGTCTAATATAGATAAAAAAACTGCCTCCTTTGGTTCTCACATGTTTATTTTGCTGTCTGAAGGTGTGAAAGATATTGTAGCCTTGCAAGGCTGGGGTACTGTCTGAGGCATTGAACCAGGTTTCTGTGACTGCACAGACATCTACATCTTCCAGTGATAGAAGTGCTTCCAGGCTATGCAGTTTTTGGTTTAAGCTCCTACTATTTAAGCGCATTACCCTTATTTTGTTATGGATGGCAAATTTCATGTCGGGAAGTTTGTTTTCGAGAGCTTGCCTAAAAAAGCAGTGTGGGGAAGCCAGAGCCTTTGCCAGCAGCCGAAAGCCAAGAGGTGCCAGGTGCAAACCGTCTCTGGTAAAGCAGCAAGGTTTGTCAACCATGGCTTCCCAGGCTAACAGAAACTGGATCCCCTTTGAATGACAGCAAAATCTAAGCCAATTATTGAAATCAATCATTTTTAGGTTTATACTGTGCAATCATTCTAGGTGAGGGTAGTATGCTGCTCAAGGCTAAGGACATACATGCCTGGGACACATACTTACGGAGCTCAATTATGTCTCTCCGCATATAGTCCAGTGAGGTACGTCTCAGGTTGTTCACTCCAGCATGAACTATGACAGAGTCCTGATAGTGCTTGTTGCTTAGAAAGACCTGAGTGCATGCATGATCTCATGAATCCTGGCACCGGACAGGTAGCTGACTGTGACTTTCTCCTTGTCCAGCCTGGTGAGTGGGATATCTGTGTATTGTATTACTTAGTCTTCAATGACAAGAAAATTTTTTTTTTTAGTGTTATGCCTTATGGGCTTGGTAGGTGAGACATTGGTGTTACTATGTGTCATGGGTGCTGAGGGAACTGTGTTAGTTGTCACAGTCTTGTGTTTTGGAGGTTTCTGGTGTTTTGGTAATTTTTTTGAGAGAACCCCTACGTATGTTGATTTCTGTGTTTGTTGCATACTATGTGTATGAGTAGTGGTGGGCGAGTTGACAACCTCTTCTGTTCTGAGTGTGAGAGAGCATGGATTCAAGATTCTTGGTGTAGATACATCTCTTGCACTCTGTACTAGAGTGAGTTATTAGTAGAGGTTTGTCAGAGTACATGAGGCAATTGCTAGACTGCCTCAAGAGACCCAACTTAACAAGGTTGGCAGGAGACACAAGGGTAGCCCAACTACCCATAATGTTAGGCTGAAAACTGCTATCACTAAGAATGGCTTTTCAGGATCAATCAAGGAGGAGCTCAGTGGATGGATATTTCTGCCTGCTTTTTTTCCTGATGGTTTAATAGGTTAGAGCTCACTAGCAGTATTTCTTTGACCAGGAAAGTACTAAGGATGAGGGCTACACTAGTGTGCTACAGTTGTATCTAAGGGGAAAATTTGTTGAATTTATCTGTCCGGTAATGGCACACAATTTTGCGGCAGTCCACAGTGCTGTACAATGCGCAAGCAAGCAGACCTGCTAAAATGCAGGACTTAAATACCAGAAGCTAAAAACTTGAAAAGAAAAACTTTAAAAAGCTTCAAAAGGACCAATGCGGATGCTTACTCCACGCCATAGACCAGCCACCTTTCAAAATATAAGTTCCAATCAGCACACTCCTCTCAGTAGAGTGCAGAACGGCCCCTTCCAATCCAAGATGGTCTGGAAAACATGCTCAGAACAAACAGCCAATACAAACAGACCCAGATGCAGCAAACCTATATCTGGATTATGGTACAGCTGCTAGCTACCCTAGTTTTGGTGGGAAACACTAGAGAATGTTTAACATAGCAGAAAAATAGCAATGAAACACTAAACAATTTTAAAAATAACAGAAAATCAGAAAGGAAAGTCTAAAGAATGTATTAAACAGTTAACAAATCAGTTATTTTAACACTGCTTGGCAGGAAAACCAGAAAAAGCAGAACAAATTGTTTTGCAACAGTAAAAAGTACCAGCAAATTCTTAACAAACAGTGTAAATAGTAAAAAGAGCTTTGTAAACAGTGTAAACAGCAATAAAATATGATTTAACAGGCACAGTAAGGCAGAAAATTGCAGTACAGCAGTGTAATTTAGTAGACAGTATATAAAGACAGTACTGAAGTAGGCTGCAAGCAATAAAAAGTGCAATAAATAGTATGTCTTTTGGGAAGCTCAGAAGCCTCTGGTTGTCTGATATCTCAGCCCAGAGTTGTGTCTGGTAGCCCACCTCAGTTCAGCTCTGAACTAAGCTATCTTTGACACAGTCTTTAGTAATGATTTGAAACAGATATAATAATGATTACATACATTATAACTGGTAATATTTTCCTAAAGTTATAGGAAATGTAAATTAATATGAGAAATAGAAGTTATATTAAGAGAAAGTTATCTTAGACCTATAAGATGTTAAAAAGTAGACAGTTCCAACAGTAAAAAAATTGCTAAGGATAAGAAAGGAAAGAGTGACTGAGGATATAATTTGAGAAGTTAATAAGTAAAACTAAAATAACATGGGAAAAAGGAAACAATAGATATTTAATGAATATTTACTTAAAGAAAAAAAGATACTTTAAACTAGGTATACAACATATAATTCTGATTAATTGAATAATACATTCCTATATTTTTATAATGCTTATCTGCTCTTATTACTGGGTGTTGCTGGTTAAGTTTTCCTTCTACTGCAGAGCTCTTAAACCTTAGCTTCACATATCTATCCTGAATTGTTGGTTTGGATTACAGAGTAGTTTGATAGAATTTAAGTTGATCAAACTAGGAATTCTTTTAATTCATAGGTTCATAGGTTCATAGGATGATACTAGGCTATTGGCTCAGAAGCCCTTATAAACCTAGCCAAAAATTTAGCCCATGTTCCCACAAAGTCAGCACATGTTTCCCCTGTCCAGCAGGAACACAGGTGGGATCTCAGGGGTGTAGCTTCTGTTTCCCATCCAGTCATCCAGGTTCCTCTTAAAGATGACTAGAGAGGTACTCAGCTTGACATGGAGAGGAGTCTATTCCACAGATGTGGGAGTTTTTGGGACACAAATCTATCCCACCAACAAGTCCTATTAATGTCACAGACCAGGTTGAGGTCTTGCGTGAGGGTTGCGTGAGTGGAGTTTGACTTATAACAGATATGCATCAACTCCATCAAGGCTGGGTCTGAGATGGTCCTGTATGCCAGACACAGGTCATCTTTGCGCAGTCTGTAAAAGACTGCGTAGAGGGACTGGGCTTTTAGCCTATCTGTATAGGATAGGTGTTTGAGTCCCTGGATTTTCCTTGTCAGGAACCTCTGTGGTCTCTACAGCTGCTGCATGTGCTTGGCCAGGTACATGCCAAAGGTGGCAATGTACTCAATAATGGGTCTGATAAGGGAGGAGTACAGGGATGTTATTACCTCCTTATTCCTGGATGAAATACCCTTACTTAGGAGGGGGGCCATGTTGAAAGCCTTCCGTACAACAGAGGCAACATGGTGGTCAAAAGTCAGGTTGCTATCAACCTGGGAGCCCAAGTCCGTCATGACTGATTGCGTGCTTAGCACATTGTTATTAATGTAATAATTAGTGGGGATGCAAATACCCTTACTGTTAAATAAAATAAAAAGATCAATACACAGGAAGTTCAGGTTCAAAAGTTTATTGGTGTACACCAGGAGGCAAAAAACGTACAAGTACAGAATTTTGTCTGACATGAAACAGGAAGTACACAATTTTTATAGTTTCTTAAATTCAAGTTGTGCCCACCTTACTGACATGGTCAGTCACAGGGCATCTACATCACTTTAGCTTACAGTATTCTATTCATTAAATAATGCTGATGCTGTATATTTTAAAAAAAGTTTTCCTCTGGTAACAATACGGCCTTGCTTACCACCTGGTCAGACATAATGTCTTTCTGTAAAGTTACTTCTTCAAGGTTTCAGACTAGTTCGAATGAAATAGCAGATTCAGTCTTCTAATACACTTCTTTGTTCCCCTGTAACACTTTCCCAACAGCTGCGTGTTATCTAGTAACACATACACAAGGCCAAATCATCCCAGCAGGAAAGAGCAGAAGATTTCATTATTTCACATATTTAATTTCCTGACCCAGCAGATAATCACTTGTGAAAAGCACAAACATTAAAACTTGCTGAGCTAGCAGCTGCCAGGGTCAGAGGCCAACTTGCTACAAGGCACACTGCAGTTTCAAAACTTCTTGCAATTACACATGAATTCATTCTTTTTGTTATATCATTAATAGAATAAAATGTATTGCATACTACTTTGCTTTTAAACTAGCACTTCACATATATTCAAATACATATTTCTCTAACATTTTCCCTCCTATTAATACTTTTTATTCTATTTTGAGGTATGCATAATGTCATTTCATCTCCTAACCTCTTCCACTAAGGATTTTCAGCTAGGTGAGTCATTTGATCTATACTTCAGAAAAAGTTTCGTCTGAGATCAATTTTTCAATCTCAATATCTTGATACAAAGTTTCAGTAACAGATACATCAATAAAATCTTTGATTAATCTTTTCATGCAGGGAATTCCACAACAAACACATGCTCCTAATAGGAGTAAACCCACACAAATAGCAATCAGAATATTCATTAGGATGGAACCCCACCCCCCAAATAGATTCTGGAAAAAGTCTGTCAGTGGGTTTGGGCCTGGTTCAGTCGTGGCTGATACCTGCTAAATTACCTCTAGGTGGTTGCTAATTTCATGCCTGTTGTCCGGAATGTACGCATAGCATTCTTCTTTGATAAGTGCACACGTACCACCTCTCGCCGCTAGGGTGAAGTCAAGAGCCATTTGATTTTGTAGCACAACAGATCTCATTGCATTCAGTTCATCAGTCACCAGTTCTAGGGCAGAGAAAGTTGCATTACTCATTACTTTGAGAAGTTTCGACAGCTTCCTCAACTCCCAGATTGATTTGACTGCTCCATATGCTGGGAATATTCCTGCCCAAGATATAACACTGTCACTCAAGTCCATATGAGTCAATTTGCTTTTATCCTTTACGGTATTATGGTCTTTCCAGCCAGCTTTGATCTGTCCTACTGGATATACAGGTTTCTCGACTGGACCTTCAGGTTTTCGGGCTGCTTCTCTCATGTTTCATATCTTACCCAAAGGTAATTCTGCAGTATGTCTTATAGCCGGAACCAGATAACCCAAAAACCAACTGCCGGACCAGTTCTCAGGTAGCCATTTATATGCTTTTTTCCCACAAATAAAATAACAATTTTCTACTTTAGTACTAATACGCATTAACCCTCCATGAAACATTTTCTGGTCTATAACTGACAATTGTTTAAATAAAACAGGATTCTTGTGAATTTCATTCATGGTTGTTTTCATTGAGTTCAAATATGAGTCATAATTAGTATTGCAAAAAGTATTGCCATTACTAGTCTTAATATAACATCGATAAGATATTGTTATATTACAATTGCTCCAGCCCACCTGGAGAGTATCATTTTTATAGAAACATACAATTCCCTTTTGTGTGACAGGTAAAAATAAGGCTATTTTGTCCTGTGATCTCACAGTCCCTGTGTCAAAAAGCAGATTTTCCCAAGTCTCATTTATCCCCAGAGGAACAGCGGACATTATCAGTCCTCCATATGCTGTTGGTATAGCTGTACAAACCCAGCAATTTGAAATGTTCATAGTCTCTGCATATACACGCTTCATGGCTAGGTATGTGTTAAAATTTGGATGCCAGTCTATAGATGTTTCGTCACGTCTTCCCACTTTTACTTGTGTGGTTGAGTGTAGAAAAAACCACAACAAGAGGAAAATTGTCACAATTATAGTTAATAAATATATACTCAACAAAATGATTATCCAACATCTCTGGGGTTGATCTGTATTTCTATTCGCTTTGTTCTTGGCCATTTTGCCCTTGTTGTATATCAGTCACAAAGTTTTTATCAAGTTGAAAGTTCTTTACCAGTTTGCAGTGTGTCAAATGGACCCAGGACGTCCTCTCAGCCACTCTGACTGCAGTAGGCGTTGCCAACAGTACCTGGTATGGTCCTTCCCACTTTGGACTCGCCCAATTCTTCCTCTTCGTCACTTTTAACCACACCCAAGTTCCCGGAGCCAGAACTGCTTCCACCGGTCTGGTCTGTTCTTTATCTGAAAAAGAGTTAAACTGCAAAACAGATTTATTTGTTAACAGTTTCCTCATATAACTAGCTAATGAACTGTCAGCCTCTTGCTCTGCAGGCATGAGAGCTTTCCACTGAGGCACATAATATGCTCTCCCAAAAACCATTTTGAAGGGAGTCAAACCCTTCACATTTGGAACCGTTCTCATACTCAGCAGCGCTAAAGGCAAACAGTATATCCAATTCTTCTGAGTTTCACTAACTAACTTCTTAAGTTTATTCTTAAGGGTTCCATTGTACCTTTCCACCAGTCCTGCAGACTGTGGGTGGTAGGCACAATGATTTTTCAAGGAGATTCCGAAAAATCTTCCAAGTTGCTGGATTGTCTGATTAACGAAATGTGTGCCATTGTCACTATAAATCCTTTCCGGAATGCCAAACCTAGGGATTACTTCTTTTATCAGGGCTTTCGCCACTGTTGCTGCATCCGGATTTTTGGTTGGAAAGGCTTCTACCCATTTAGAAAACATATCTACAATGACTAGGCAATATTTTTCCCTTCACACTTATTCAATTCTATGAAATCCATACAAATAGTATGGAACGGATATGGTGGTATAGGAAAACTTCCTTGCTTAGGTTTAAATGCCCCTTGTGCATGGTGCTTGTTACAAGTATGACAAGCTGCACAAAATTTTTTTGTGTAATTTGTGAATCCATATGTTTGGAATATTCAGTTTACTAACTGTACCATCCCCCCTGTTGAGACATGGCACTGCCCATGGCTCAACAAAGCTGCATATCTAAATAAATTAGACGGCAATATCGTTTTTTTCACTTTGGAAATGTACAGTCCATTTTCAAGAATTGCGCCTTGTTTTTCCCATTTTTGTTTTTCTGCTTTTGTAGTAAGCGTCTGCATTGTTTCTAACATGTCTAAATTTAAAATCTCAGAGGGTTGTAATTCCTCATTCAAAAGTAAAGTTTCTGAGTCTGAGGCCGCTTGCTTTGCAGCTGCATCAGCTCTCACATTGCCTTTTGAAATCCTATCCTGTTGTTTTGTATGAGCTACACATTTGCAAATAGTTACTTTAGTAGGTAACTGGATAGATTCTAATAATTCCAAAATAAATTGTGCATGATTAATTGGTTTTCCACTAGATGTTATCATTCCCCTATTTTTCCATTGTTGCGCAAATACATGTACTGTAGAGAAAGCATACTGACTGTCAGTATGTATGTTTACACATTTGTCTTTTGCTAAAGTACATGCTCGTGTTAAAGCTATCAATTCTGCTGCTTGTGCAGACAAGTTATGTGGTAAGGGTTGGGCTTCTAAAATTTCAGTGTCTGTAACTACTGCATACCCCGCTAGATTCTTTCCTGTAGGGCCCCTTCTGCATGAGCCGTCCACGTAATATGTCACCTCAGCATTATCCAAGGGCATATCTGTGAGATCTTGTCTAGGCAAGGCTAACTGTTCAATTTCCTGTAGGCAGCTGTGCGGTGTGCCATCTGCAGGAGTTGGGAGTAATGTTGATGAATTTAATGTCGTACATCGTTCAGTTGTCATATGGGGTTGGCTCAGCAGTATAGTCATACATGAAAGATGTCTAGCAGGAGAGAGATATGCTACTTTTTCTTGCAGTAAAATTATTGCGACTGCATGAGCACTCTCAATGTGAGAGGGTGGAATAATACCACTGAGGCCGAGGCCTGCACTGCCATTGCAGCTGCAACCACTGCTTGTACACAGTGAGGCAAAGATCATGCCACTGGGTCTAACTGCAATAAATAATAGGCTATAGGGCGTTGCTTATCCCCATGTTGTTGCATCAGCACTGACGTCATATATCCTTGCTTACAATCTACGGTCTGAAATAACCGTTTGTGATAATTTGGGAGTCCTAAAACTAATGAAGAAGCTATCAACTGCTTCAACCTGCAGAAAGACGTTTCTGCTTCGGGTGTCCATTGTAATAATCTTGTGCTGCTATTGGTGTTTTATATATCAAGTCAGTTAGTGGAGCAGACTCCAAAGCATAGTTTGGTATCCAACTCCGACAAAAATTAGTTGTCCCCAAGAAGGACATCATTTCCTTCTTGGTTGCTGGTTTGGGTGCTTGTAAAATCGCTGTATTTCTATCCTCATCTAATATCCTACCTTCATTGGATATCACATATCCTAGGTATCTAACTTGCTTTTTCCAGAGTTGTAACTTACTTTTGTTCACTTTGTGTCCTTGTGTTGCTAAGAATTTCAATAGCGCTATAGTATCTTCCCTGCATTGCTGCTGGGTGGAGGCTGCTAGCAAGATGTCATCTACGTAAAGTAGAATTTGACTACCTCCTGGTGGGGTAAACCCTGCCAGGTTGCTAGCCATTTCTTGTGCAAATATTGTTGGGCTCTCACAATATCCCTGTGGTAGTCGAGTATAGGCATACCTTTTCCCCTGAAATGTAAATGCAAACCAGTATTGACTATCAGGATGTATAGGTATTGAAAAGAAAGCATTACTGATATCTACCACAGAGAAATATTTCTGTTGCGGTTTTAAGTCATTTAACAAAGTATGTGGGTCTGGCACTGTGGATGCTCTGGGTATCACTGCATTGTTTACAGCTTGTAAATCTTGAACCATCCGCCATTCCCCATTTGCTTTTTTAACAGGAAATAGGGGTGTGTTACATGGTGAATCGGGAGATTCTACCAGTACTCCTTCCCTGGGCAATGCTGCTATTATAGGCTTGATTCCTATTTCTGCATCTTTCCTCAAAGGGTATTGTCTTTTCTGTGGCCTAAATGCTGACTTTGGTGTAATTGTAACTGGTCCTGCTGTTCGAATAAGTCCTACGTCTGACTTGCCTATTGACCAAAGTGTCATTGGTATCTCACATAAGGCTTTCTCTTCTTCTTCTAATAAAAATGCTAGTCAGCTGTCCTTGCTAGATTGCAAGTGTACAGCCGGGTGCGTCTGCGTCAACCAATTAAACTTTTATTTCTTTATCCCCTGTTCTGACAATTCTAAGTCAGTCTGTTTCTCCCATCTTGTTACCTTCTTTCCTAAGTCTGCCCATTTTATGTATTTGTTTTTTGTCAAACTGACATGTGGCAATCGATTTGATCTATATAAGGCAAGGAATTCTTGAGGTAATGAACAGCTAACTACACTGTTCCCCTCAGTATCCCAATACAAAGTACGTAATACTAATCTAGTTGCACGATTTTTGAACAATTCTTGCTCATATTCTCTATCAGGTCCTGGTGTATTACAGTAGTATAGAGTACAGTGTAACAAATTCTGTCGATCAGTGTCAAGGGAGGGGGCTTTACTGATAGCTACGTTCATCAGTTCCTTGGTTACTGCCCCTGGACCAGTCGTAACTAGGTCCTGGCTGTACCAATAAAAAGTTTCACCCTCCGATCACACCACAAAAGTATCCATTTGTCTCTGTGCCTCCATACCCTGCACAGTTGGAACTACTGCTATGCCAAATATCTGCATAAGGTCCCTACCCAATAGGTTCACTGGACACTTTGCAGAAACAACAATCTTACTTCTTTGAGTCATACCTGAAACAGGGTCAGTTATTGCTATATCATGGGAAAGTGGTTCTCTGTATAGCTGTCCATTCGCAGCTTTCACTAATATATAATCAGGTGATTCAGAATGTTCTGGTAGCTTGGAGGGGTGTATCAGGGTCCGTGACACTCCTGAGTCACACAGGAATTTGACTTCCCTTCCCTCCACCAGAAGTGTAACTTCCGGTTTCGTGTCTGCTAAGTAGAGCTCTAGGCTCAATAATGCTAAATCCAGAATTTCACTTTCTTCATCCTCCATATCTACTTGCACTTCCTCTATTCCTTCTATCACATTTACATTTGTCCTCTGTTTATTAACTTCTCCTGATGATTTCTGACTTCTGCATGATGTATCTTCACTATCATATAGTCAGTCCTCATCTCCCTTGTCTTCTGTGATTACCTTCTTATTCTGTTTACAATCCCTCGCTAGATGTCCCTTCTTCCCACACTTAAAGGATTCACCTCTCTTTTTCCTTTCCTCAAAATCTTCTGACCATTTGTCAGACTGTTTATTTCCCTGGGCATTTTTCTTTCCCTTTTTGCCTGACTGTAACACAAATACTTCAGCTCCGTCTTCAGCAGTGAAGACTTGCGCCTTCTTTTTCTTCTTGCTATTAAAATGTCTTTCAGCATGCCTAGCATATTCAAGTAAGGCTTGTAGCCTACCTGTTCGATGGTCTATCATATGCTTCATAATAAAGCTACTGATAGGTGCAATGCAACCTTTTAAAAATGCATTTTTCAATTGTTGTTCATACGGGGAATCATTCACTTGATTTTTAGGAACTGTCATACCACTATGATTATTAAAACATTCCAATAATCTAGCATAGTACCCATCTATCGTCTCATTTTCCTGTTGTATGCATTGGTTAAAGCAAGCCCAGTCTGCTCTGGGTTTCCATTTCTCAGAGATTTGGTCTGTAAGACCTTTCACTCTATTGTCTAGTTCTGCGTCACTATGTGGGAGTGGTTTAAGCTCTGCATTATGAGGATTCCAGGTGCCACAAATCATGTGCCAATCTGGACCTATAATTTGTCTTACTACTTTTTCTACTTCTTCCCCATTCAAGTGGTAACTCAACCTCATGCCTTGCAAATCTTCTAGAAATTTCGTAAAATTAACTTTTGGATGGGGGATTCCCTCAGTAGCTTTCCGGATATCCTCCAGTGTCCATGGTCTGTATACTAAGAGAGTTGGGTCCTACCCTGTCTGTCCTGCCTGAGGATTTGGGACCTCTATAAGCGGACACATTTCTTCCTCATTCTCATCCTGTAGGTTTCTCTCTATTTGATACAATTCTGCGTCCCCATGTATTTTACGTGCTCGGGACCTAGTTTCAATAGTATCTCTAACAAACGGTTGTGGTCTCGCTGAGACCTCAGGATAACGCGGAGGCGGACCAGCCTGTCCACTCGCTTCATATCCTGAAAAAGGCAACAGAGGGGGCAGGGGAGGAGGAGCTGTTGCTATTACTATGTTATTATCTTCTTTGTCTAAAAATAATGCTTTTGAATTTTTAGTCTTCTGTTCCCTACGGTTTGCTTCCTCAATCCACCTGTGTGCCTGAGGAATGCCTAATTGGCGTTGCTTTTTTACCTGACCTCCCGCATCGGATTTAAGTTGCTTAAGGAGTTTAACCAGTGAAGTTTTATCTAATTTACCATCATATTTGTTAACCCACTTCGTATAATACCTAACATTATCAAACGTTGTTATTGCATATATTTTGCGTCTTTGGTTAGGGGCGGATCTCGCGATGTTTTAGTGCACTGATTTCCCATGTTAAAAGAAAATGTTACATAACCCTTCTTATCACGTGGTACCAAAATTTCAGTTCCTTTCACAGTTTATCTAGAATAACTGCCTACCTTATTCTGTTACCCTGATCTATGACCAAATACACAGTAATTCCTTTTGTCCCTGATCTGCATAAGAAATCTTGACAACAATATTTACTGTAACCTAGTCCCTGATCTAAAACAGGAAAAAGGCAAAAATCTCCCTAACTGAGCCTCCGGTATTGAGCCATCCAGGATCCGCTCTTCGGCCACAGATCAGAAAGTGACCAGCCTCTTTAAATGACAATTCAGTCGGAGGTCTTTTCACCCAAGAAGAACCATTTCGGTAACTTCTCCTGCGCAGTATTCGACCACCGGTAGACTCTGATCTGCAGCTGTCTGAGGGATTTCCGGCTAAGAAGGACCAAACTGTTAAATAAAATAAAAAGATCAATACACAGGAGGTTCAGGTTCAAAAGTTTACTAGTGTACACCAGGAGGCAAAAAACGTACAAGTACAGAATTTTGTCTGACATGAAATAGGAAGTAAGCTGGAAACACGGCAAAAAGTCCACAGGTTCTCAAAAACTCTTTTAATTCACAAAACGAACAATCCTTCCACATCAGATAGATCAAGCGCTTTCGCCCGGGCTCTCCCAGGCTTTATCAAGATAAAATCCAAGTACATCCCATTGTCTTTTATACTACTGTGTTAGTTCATTAATTGAAACCTAATTATTCAATTATTAAATTAAATAATTTCCACATTTAATCATCAGATTTTATGCAAAATTTGTTTTAGAAATGTGATTTTTTATCTATCTATAATACATTAGAATTGATGTATTATAAGTTTTTAAATACTACAAAAGAAACACTTAAGTAAGAAGTTATTTTAGTTGTTTTAAGGAATAATATTATGTAACAATGCACCTTTAAATGTGGAAATTATTTAATTTAATAATTGAATAATTAGGTTTCAATTAATGTACTAACACAGTAGTATAAAAGACATTGGGATGTACTTGGATTTTATCTTGATAAAGCCTGGGAGCCCGGGCGAAAGCGCTTGATCTATCTGATGTGGAAGGATTGTTTGTTTTGTGAATTAAAAGAGTTTTTGAGAACCTGTGGACTTTTTGCCGTGTTTCCAGCTTTTTTACCTGGTCGGTATTTGTGTTCAGATTTTGTTTTGGTGTGCGATTGGATTTTACATGGCTGAAAGTTCTGAGAACTCTGATTTTCGTGATACACCCACTATTTTGGTGGATGACCAACAATCGTCGGATGATGCCCCGGTCACCAGGAGCAATTTCACATATTCATAAGGATTTTAACTTTAAACAATGGACTACCAAACATTTCTCTTTCAGTCAAGGTACTGTTCAAACGTCTAAGTCTAATAATGACATAATAGAAAAAATGTTGAAAGATTTAAATAATAAGCTTTACGCTTATAAGACAACACAACTTGAAGTAGAATACCTTACTGAATGCATCCGGACACAACGCATACCGAAAGGTTTAAGATTAAATAAATTTCTGAACAATGCTATTCCTGGTTCGGTGTTATTCAATGAGATTACTGACTTGTTTAACAAAACTGGACTTGAGTTACTCAAGCTAATGGTCAAAGACTATGAAAGTAAAATATCAGCACTGTTAGTAGAAGTAAATACTTTAAATAGCACCATTGTCAACGACCTGAACTTTAGATGTGTTAAGAAAGATTATGAAAGTATTTTTAAAGAGGTGGATGATCACTGTTCAAGGGTGGTGTATAGAAAGATTAGAAAACTTGAACGTGATTTATTGGATTATAGAAATGGGACTGCTTATACTTTTAGCAACAAAAGCAGGTGGGTCAACAATAAAGCAAACAATAACAACATATCCAATAGTGAAGAGGATGCAAATGAAGGCAATTACACCATGCAAGCCCCTAGAAGGAGTGAAAGACTGGCTCAACAATCCAGTTCATCTTCAAATCAGGGTTTTCAGTATGCCCAGGGGAATCAAGGCAGCAGGGAATATACACAGTATGGCCACAGATGGAACAAATTCAGGAGACCATGATTGTAACATCTAACAGTGGGGACACGGTAGTTCCAAATAGTGTTAGTACTATTAGTACCCCATGTAAAGTATTCAAACAGGGGAATTTGTCAATTTACAATTATACTGATGTGGTTATTAATGATGTATACTTTAAACTTTTTTCTAAAGGGCTACAATTTGTGCCAACTTACCCCATCAACATTACCAAGACAGTTTTGGATTTAAAAATGTTCACATGTCAACTAAATTTAAATATTCACTTTGAAGGCAAAAAATTTACACCTGGACTATTCCATAGGGCTAGTACTATTAACCCTCCTTTACACCCAGCCCTAAGAATTTTTGAACATCTTATAGAAACAGAAATTAGGAAAATCCAGAGTAATAACAACAAAGGATACTCCAACAAGTTTCTGGAGGAATCGGAACAGTTACTTGACTTTTTGAAAAAAGAAGAGGTGAGGGTTATGAAAACTAATAAGGGGGGGATAGTTCTAATGTATAAACAAGATTATGAAGCAAATTTATATACTTCACTGCAGGACACAGAGCTATATAGTGAGGCTTCTATTAATGAAAGGAATATTGCCTATGCGAAAATTAGATATATGTTGGAGGATCACCTTATGCAAGGTTCAATCAACGAACAATTGTACAACTATTTGTTGGAACCTAAGCCCCTGACACCGGTCCTATTTGGCATCCCCAAAGTACACAATTTAGACCCATTGTGGCGGGAGCTAAAGGAATAACAGAACCACTTGTTAAATTTGTTGATATTACAGTAAAGAATTTTGTTACATCTTTGAAACACCTTTGCAAGGATTCTTGGGAATTTTTAAGGAATATCAAAAGAGAATTTGTTGTAAACACACAATATATGGTTACTTTGGATATAGTTGAACTGTTTCCCAGCATCCCACATAATAAGGGTCTTAAGTGGTTTTATAAAGTACTTACTAAATCTACAGGGTTTAGTGCCAATATTGTAGGACTATTAGTAGAGTTCATGAGTGTGATTTTAAATAACAACTTTATTTTTTTCAACGGTGAACTCTATGAACAACAAAGTGGAGTTGCCATGGGGACCCCGTGTGCGTCTGCATACGCAAATATTGTTTTACATTACTGGGAATCAAAATATATTTTTGCATCTAAGTGGGCCATATATATCACACATTACCAGAGGTACCTTGACGACATATGTATCCTTTGGAAAGGGAATCCTAATGAGTTTGAGGAGTTCATCCAGTGTATTAGTTCTACCACAGACTTTTTGAGATTTACATATACAATACATCCAGATTATGTACATTATCTTGATGTGAATTTGGTAAAGCACACAGAAAGAAATAGTTTTCAATCTAACATTTTTAGGAAGGACTCCTATTCTAACATGTTCCTTCATTTTGATAGTGACCATCCTTTATTCCAAAAAAAGGGAATAATTAAAGGCCAGTTGATCAGGGCCTCCAGAATGTGCAGTGAGGATGATTTATTTAAAGAGGAAATACAATTCCTCAGGTCACTATTTCTTGAAAAGGGGTACCCTGCACCCTTATTTGACACCCAGTCTGACGAAGTACAAACTAGAAGGATGGAACAATATGCCCCATTATTGGGGGAAATTGACAAACAGGGTAGAGGGGTGCAACAGAAGGACACAAGAGAAAAAGAACATGTTTTCCTCCATACTTCTAATAAACATAGCTTTGAAGTAGAAAATATTATCAGTAAATATTGGCCAATTCTAACTATGAATGAGGATATCAATAATATCATCCCACGTAAACCACAATTTGTGAGGAGAAGGAACTTGAATCTGAAGGAAATACTTGATAGGAACACAATATTGAAGGCCTATGACAAAACATCTAAAATAGGGACATATAGATGTGGGACATGCAAACAGTGCCCCTATATGGTCAATGAGAAAGGCCTTTATTTGAATTCTAGAAAGAAGTATATTGTTTCCCCAGGACATTTTAATTATAATACAAAGGGGGTAGTGTATCTTGGATTTTGCCAGAAGTGCTTTGGATTTTATGTTGGCAAGACTGAAAGATCTTTAAGAAAAAGAGTTTACGAACATCTTTATGAGGTTGAAAAGAAAAAAGAATCAAATGCATTCTATAAACATCTATTAAGTTGTAAAGAAATGAGCCTAAAATTTTTAGTCCTAGAACAAGTTAGACCTAACCCAAGGGGAGGTGATTGGGAAACGTCCCTTGAATATAGGGAGTTAGTGTGGCAAATCAAATTAAATGCCTCCAAACCACCAGGGCTCAATGACACCATTAGTCTGAGCAGTTTCTCAGGATCAGAAGAGCCAAATTATAACAGCATTTGACAATTTGAAAATGTTAAGACCTGGTTCCTTATGGACATTTTCAATTTCATGTCTAATTTCAGTGAATATATATTCTGTGATTTTAGGTGTAGATTATATATATTCAGTAAGGTTAATGTTTTATCCAACTACACATAGATAGTATGCCTGGTTTCACTAGTATAATATTTAGAACTAATTAGTTAGTCATAGGGGCATCCATATTTCATATGAGACTATACTTTTGGGTTGTAGGCTGCCTTTCATAGTGGTTTTCATCAGATTTTATGCAAAATTTGTTTTAGAAATGTGATTTTTTATCTATCTATAATACATTAGAATTGATGTATTATAAGTTTTTAAATACTACAAAAGAAACACTTAAGTAAGAAGTTATTTTAGTTGTTTTAAGGAATAATATTATGTAACAATGCACCTTTAAATGTGGAAATTATTTAATTTAATAATTGAATAATTAGGTTTCAATTAATGTACTAACACAGTAGTATAAAAGACAATGGGATGTACTTGGATTTTATCTTGATAAAACCTGGGAGAGCCCGGGCGAAAGCACTTGATCTATCTGATGTGGAAGGATTGTTTGTTTTGTGAATTAAAAGAGTTTTTGAGAACCTGTGGACTTTTTGCCGTGTTTCCAGCTTTTTTACCTGGTTGGTATTTGTGTTCAGATTTTGTTTTGGTATGAAACAGGAAGTACACAATTTTTATAGTTTCTTAAATTCAAGTTGTGCCCACCTTATTGATGTGGTCAGTCACAGGGCATCTACATCACTTTAGCTTACAGTATTCTATTCATTAAATAATGCTGATGCTGTATATTTTAAAAAAAGTTTTCCTCTGGTAACAATACGGCCTTGCTTACCACCTGGTCAGACATAATGTCTTTCTGTAAAGTTACTTCTTCAAGGTTTCAGACTAGTTCGAATACAATAGCAGATTTAGTCTTCTAATACACTTCTTTGTTCCCCTGTAACACTTTCCCAACAGCTGCGTGTTATCTAGTAACACATACACAAGGCCAAATCATCCCAGCAGGAAAGAGCAGAAGATTTCATTATTTCACATATTTAATTTCCTGACTCAGCAGATAATCACTTGTGAAAATAATAAACATTAAAACTTGCTGAGCTAGCAGCTGCCAGGGTCAAAGGCCAACTTGCTACAAGGCACACTGCAGTTTCAAAACTTCTTGCAATTACACATGAATTCATTCTTTTCGTTATATCATTAATAGAATAAAATGCATTACATACTACTTTGCTTTTAAACTAGCACTTCACATATATTCAAATACATATTTCTCTAACACTTACTTATGAGGGGGGGGGTCATGTCGAAAGCCTTCCGTACAACAGAGGCAATGTGGTGGTCAAAAGTCAGGTTGTTATCAACCTGGGTGCCCAAGTCCCTCATGACTGATTGCATGCTTAGTACATTGTTATTAATGTAATAATTAGTGGGGATGCCATTTTCCCTAAAGGGGATAATGATGCATTTCTTTGCATTCAGTTTGTGGTCATGCTTCTGGCACTAGTCATTAGTTTGGGTGAGGTCCTCTTGAAAGATTTTCACATCACTAGGTGAATTTAAGGCAGCACCCAGCTTGCAGTCATCTGCAAACTTGGTCAACTACAGACCACTGGCTTTGGCTTGCACCTCAGAAAAGTATATCCCAAACATTAGAGGTCCCAAGACCAATCCTTGGGGTACAACACTCCTTATGGGTCTGCTACTAAAGGTGGTTTCCCCTCTTTTGACTGACTGGGTTCTGTCAGTGAGCCAATTTTCTACCCATATGGAAACATACAGGTTGATGCCTAGCTGGGAAAGTTTATCTATTATACCCGAGTGGGGAATAGCGTTGAAGGCTTTGGCTAGGTCAAGATATGTGATGTGCACTGTCTTCCCCTCGTCCATGGCTTTGGTGACTGTTTTGAAGAAGTCAACCAAGTTTAATAGGCATGATCTCCCTGTGACAGAACCAAACTGTGTGGGGTCAAGAGTTTGGAGGTTGCCAATGTCCTTGTTTATAAGGTCCATGATAATGCATTCTGCAGATCAGGCTAGTTAGGCTGATGGACCTATAATTGTCTGTGTCACTGGACTCTCCACCTTTGTGTATAGGGATGACAGTCACTACACCTCATTCAGATGGGATGAAGCTGGTGCTCAAGCTTTGGTTAAATAAGGTACCTAATGGAGCTGAGAGCTCATACCTGAGTTCATGTAGGATACAGCCAGGGATGTTGTCGGGTCCCATGGAGACTGTATTTTTTGCCTTTGAGAGGGCATTAAAGACCTGCTCCCTGGGGATGAGTGGAGGGGGCAGGTGCTGGGGATGGCCTGGGTAACTGATGAGGGAGACAATGGGGGGTGAAGTTTTCACTAAACCTGTCTGCCAGCAGATTGGCTATATCTATGGCATTTGTGTATGTAGTGTTATTGACAACCAGTTTAGAGCAG
The DNA here is from genome assembly GCF_019279795.1 of Protopterus annectens. NCBI lineage: Eukaryota > Metazoa > Chordata > Ceratodontiformes > Protopteridae > Protopterus > Protopterus annectens. The sequence continues at coordinate 1,102,857,643 of NC_056730.1, forward strand.
ATTTGGGTGTTACACTTGAGATTGCAGACGTATGTCAAGAAGACCTTGTGATTGTCCTTAGTGGATGTGGCCAATTTGGACTCGACGTTAGCCTTGAAGGATTTCACTGATGACCTTATTTGCTTGTTCAGACAAAGGACAGATTGCTTCCTATTTGGCACTGCTCCTTCTTGGTCCTGGACAGCAATTTTCCCTTTTATTATACAGTTTGTTTATTGCTGCTGTCCACCAGAGAGGTTTACTCTTCTTTGAGGAAGATGATTTGGTTCTGTCAGGTATTACACTACCAGGCTATAACTCATTCCATGCTTTTCAGCCCCAGAACTTGGACCAAAGCTCCAAAGGTGGTGGTGTTTCCATATTCATAAAGGATGCTCACACCTCCAGACTGGTAGCCCAACATAACACATCAGAGATACTTCAGGTGCAGCTAACATTAACATTGGAAGACAGTGATTCAGGTCATAGCCTGTTATAGGTCCCTAACCATGTCCCAAGACTCACACTCCACATTCCTAAGCACCCTGGAGAATATTAGGGTCCAACCTAACACTCTCATAGTGGGCCACTTCAGCTAGCCCTCCATTAACTGGGAAAACTACTCATACCAATACACTTGCCCAATGTTTTCTGGAATTCACTAACTCCAATGCCCTGGACCAGCTCGTTCTTACCCCCACTAGAGGTAGCAACATCCTTGACCTGGTCATTACTAACATGGGCAACTGTTGCTCTACAACAAAAATCAACTCCTCCCTGGTTAGATCCAACCACAAACTAATCACCATGGAAATCCACCCCCCCCCCCACTAATGTAACCACCATGAAAAACTTCTCGAAAGTTAACTTTGGACTCCTAAAAACAGAGGTGGCTAACTTCACGGCACCCATGCAAATGGAGAATAGCTGCATGACCCCCGACTCATACACCAATGCACTGTACGAAAAAGTACACAAATGCATGGATCTCGTCATAGCCAATAGAACAAAGACGCTCTCCTCCAAAAAAAGGAAGCCAATCTGGTGGTTCCCTGCCATAAACAAACTCTACAACAGAAGGAGGAAACTGATGCGGAATAAGGTGAAGTCCCAAAACTGGAAAAACTCCCTTATCAGGCTCAACAAAAAGCTGAGAATCCTCATCAAATCCTCTAAAGCTAGCTATGAAAACAGAATTGAAGCAGATAATAAAGACAACCACAAGGCCTTCTATAGTTATGTAAAGAATCTCCACGGCAATACCCAGATTTGCTCTGAGCTACTGCACAATGGTACCTCCAATACTGAGCCAACAGATATTGCCAATATACTGGCCGATAGATTCAGTGCCAATTTTACCCCCCCCCCCAAAGAACCAATCATAATACCAGTAGATTGCCAGGCACCCAGAATTACTGCTGCACAGGTTGAAACAGCACTGTCCAAGGCCAAGAATACAGATTCTATGGGACCTGAAAATACCCCTGGCTGTGTTCTACATGAACTACAGAGTGAACTGGCACCTTACCTGTGTGCCTTGTTCAATCGCAGCCTTAACTCAGGCTTTCTCCCTACTGAATGGCGTACTGCTACAGTCATCCCTCTCCACAAAGGAAGGGTGACTACAGACCCTGGGAACAACTGTCCCATTAGCCTAACAAGTCTGATATGCAAAGCTATGGAACGCATCATCATGGACCTAATAAACAAGGATATAGGGAATCTCCAAACTCTGGATCTCACACAGTTTGGTTTTGTGAAGGGTAGATCATGCCTGCTCAACTTGGTCAACTTCTTTGAGTCAGTCACCAGAGCTGTGGATGAAGGCAAGGTGGTTCATACAGCCTACCTTGATCTGGCCAAGGCCATTGATACCATTCCCCACACAGGAACATAGAAAAACTCACTAAGCTAGGCATCAACCCCTATATCATTAGGTGGGTTGCAAACTGGCTCACAGATATAACCCACAGTGAGAAAGTAGCTGACTTCAAGTCAGATCGCCGACCAGTCACGAGTAGAGTCCCACAGGGATCGGTCCTGGGTCCTCTCCTGTTTGGTATCTACTTCTCAGAAGTCCAGGTCAACACGAAGGGACTCAGGCTGACAAAGTTCGCAGATGATTGCAAGTTGGGAGCCATTATTAACTGAGAACCCAAGCAACACAAAATGACAAAAAACACTGAACCAACTGCTGGAATCCAAACAGAAAACAAAAGGAACCAGTTAACAACTGCTTTATTACAGGAATTAAGTGCTTTTGTGTGTATATAACATACCCTTCTTCAGAATATTATATACACACAAAAGTGATTCATTCCTGTAATAAAACAGTTGTGAACTGGTTCTGGTCATTTTCTGATTGGATTCCAGCAGTTGGTTCAATAGCCATTATTAACTCCCCAAGTAATGTTAACATCCTACAGAAAGGCCTCACCGAGACCAACGACTGGTGTCAGAACCATGGCCTTAAGCTCAATGCCAAAAAGGTGTCGTCATCCCCTTTAGGAAAACCCCAGTTCCCATGAATTACCTCATCGATGGTAGTCCACTGAACACAGAAGATGTTATAAGAGATCTGGGAATATAGGTTGACAGCAACCTCTCTTTTGGCCACCACATTGCCACTGTGGTCAGAAAGTCCTTCTATGTGACACATCTCATTCCTAATGGTTTTGCATCCAGGAAGAAAGAGGTCATTGTCTCCCTCTACTCTTCCCTCATTAGGGCAATCATCGAGTACAATGCCCCATTTGGCATGTACCTCTCTAGACACCTGCAACAACTGGAGAGGCTGCAAAAATACCCCACAAAGAGGATCCTAGGTCTTAACCAATTGTCCTATATGGACAGACTCAAAAAACTCCAACTATTCTCTGCCTCATATTGCCTACTTAGAGGCAATCTCTGCTTGACTTACAAAGCCATGTCTGACCCAGCTCTGTTAGAAATGCTACATCTAAAGAAATCACAATTCCTCCACACTGCATGCTCTAGAGGCCTTAACCTCATTACCACAATCAACAAAATGTGCTGGAGTGACAGGTTCATAACCCAGAGACTGCCCATGTTATGGAATAGACTTCCCATACATGTCAAACAGAGCACCTCACTGGCCCTCATCAAAACAAATCTTGATGAGTGGATCGGAAATAGAAAATTCACCCCGGGGATCACTCCAGTGGCTCTACTCGACAGAGGCACTGTGAACTAAGGTCAGGTGGCACGATGCCAGGGTAATCCTATGGGCTAGGCTTGTGAAGGCTCCAGGGTCCTTAGCCTAGTACACACCTATGAACCATACAGCTGTGTAGGTGCTCATATAGTTTTTTGGTGTAGGCTTGGACATTAGTGCTAGTTCCAACTGAAGGGATGGTGGCTGTGAAGCTGCTTATACCTGTTCTCAGGAGATTGTAGCCAGCTATGGAAAAGTTTTTTTGCTTGACTCTGACCAAGTGGGGTTCAGGGGAGATAGTGACTGAAAGTGATCACTTTATGGTCAGATCTTACCAAGGAGGATGACACTGTAGGGGTACTACAGTGGCATGTTGGCAAGGACCAGGTTCAGGATATTTTCACCTCTCATAGGGGTGTCAAAGAGCTGATCCAATGCATTAGCAATGACAAAGTCGAGGAATCTCTGGGTGTTTCTGTTTGGGCTAGAATAGGTCTTCCACTCTATGGTTGGGAAGTTGAAGTCACCGAAGGTCAGGGTAGAGGGTTGAATCTTGATGGATTCAAGTAAATCCAGATAGGTGGAGTGGGCGTTCTGAGTCATGGTCGGGGGTCTGTAGCTAGCTATGATTTGAATGGGTGTTTTGTCAATAGTTAACTGCACTTGAAGTGTAACCTGTGCATCATACCTTTTGACTACCCTGAAGGTGTGTATATCTTTGATAAATATTGAAACTCTACCTCCTTTGGTTTTGTAGCCCTGTGTTTGGGTCTGCAAATATGGTAGGATGAGTAACCTGGTCAGGCTGCGGTACTCTTCACAGCTTTGAACCAGGTTTCAGTAACTGCACAAATGTCAGCATCCTCCAGGACAACAAATGCTTACAATGAGTGCAGTTTCATGCTAAGACTCCTAGAGTTTAGTAGCATGACTTTTACATTTCATTTAGAAGATTTTTTCATGTTGGTAATTTTGTGATCATGACTTTGCCTGCTATGGGGAGGCAAGAGCCTTTGCCAGAAGCCTGTGGCCCAGGGGTGACAGATGAAGGCCATCTCTGGCAAAGAATTGTGACATGTCAATCATGTCCTCCCAGGCTGTCAGGTACTGGATCCCCCTTGGAATGATACAGAAACTAAGCCAATTGTTAATGTCAATCATTTTCTGCTTGTATTGAGGCATCATTCTGGATGATGGTAGGATGTTGCTTAAGGCTAGGGACATGCCTGTCTGTGACATATATTCAGTGAACTCAATTATGTCTGTCTTCATATATTCCAGAGAGGTATATCTCAAGTCATTCACACCAATACGGACTATGACTGAGTCATAACATTACCTGTTGTTAAGAGACTTGAGTGCGTGAGTGATAGGGCAGATTCTAGTACCTGACATCAACTTACTGTGACTTTCTCCTTGTCTAGCCTAGTGAGGGGCACATCTGTGTGTCTTATGATAGAGTCTCCTATGACAAGTATTTTGGGTTTGTGGCTGGGCCTTAGAGGCTGTAAGACATAGGCATGCATATTATGTATGATGCCTGGTGATGTGAGTTGTGATGTGTGTGTGTTTTTCCTTTGGAGGTCTTTTTTGTTTAAGTATGTTTTTGTTGAGAACCTCTACATATGTAGGAGAGTGTTGTACAGGTGTGGCTGGTGTTAGAGGTATTGTGTTCATAGTATTTTGACAGACAACCTTCTCAGTGCCAGATGTACTGGCTTGTGATTGAGACAGCAAGGATTCCAGGTTCTTAATGTAATTGCATCTCTCACATATTGTGTTCCTAGGTGGTAGTAGTAGACTGTTGTCCATGTACATAAGGCAGTTGCTACACTGTCCCAGGATGCCCATATCAACCAGACTAGCAGGAAAAAAATCATAGGAATTGTCAAATTAATTTATCTGATTAACACTACCTGCTTTTTACTAACCTGTTTTTTTCTTTAACATGTCAATGACATCCTATATATTATTTAAGGGTAAAAAACTTTTTACTTCTTAATAAATGTAATTCATTTTATTGGAGACTTAAATGTATTAAATAATGCAAATTCTTTCCTCGTTTTACCAATCTTAAAATTTTCTTATACTAAAATGTTTAATGGATCTGTTGATTCTTTCTTTTAATATTATTGGCTTAAATAATAAAATGAACAGATGTTCTGTTCTTAAGTACTGTGAAACACTTAAGCTTATTATTTTATTTCATCAAGAGTCTTATTTTAACCATAATGATAAAAAAAACTTATGGAATCCTACCAGATATGAGGTATTAGTTCATTCCATTTTAATAGCAAAAGAGGAGGAGTAATAATTTATAGCAGAAAAATATAATAATGTCAACAATTGTATATAAATCTGAAGACAAAGATGGTCTTTTAACCCTTATTGTATTATCATTTCCTAATAGAATTTGGACCTTTGACAATACTTATTGGTTTCCAGGGACGGAAGGTAAACTTACTAAAAACTTTCTTGATACTCTTCTAAATAATTTAAAGGGTACCTTAATATTAGAAGGGGTTCACTTGTTTATTGAATGAAAAAAAGATTATTTCTCAAAAATATTTTAAACTTACTTCTACTGCCTAAACACTCAACATTGGGTTGAATTGTTAAAATGAAAAGATACATTTTTATACAAAGACATAGATTCTGTTTGGTTTTCATATTTCTCTCACATTTCTGAAACTCGAACTAGAGTTGACAAAGTATTTATTTCTTATTATCTTATATCTAAACATATAACTTTAAAATTACTCTTTGTCCTTTATCGGATCATAGCTCTCTAGTTTTAAATCATTCTACTGACTTTAATACTCTTCTAATCATTAACATAATTTCACCTTACACAGTTAATTTAAAAGATTTTAAAAAGATTTTAAAAGACTGGTTTAATTTTAAAATGGATTTTTTATGAAAGTAATTAATACTGAAAATTTGAGTAAGATGATAATTTTGGATTCTTTTAAGGCTTATATACTTGGCAAATGTATAGCATGGTACAAAAATAAAATCAAAAATTGAGAGAAAGACTTATTAGATATTCAGAAACAAACTTCATACTTTGACTTATCTTACCAAAGGTGATAAGTCTAAATGAAATTTAAATGTAAAAAATGCCTTCTTCACTTTAAGTAAATAAGATTCAACTTCAATAAAACTACACGTTCCAAGAATTTTACAAGGATTTAGCACTTTTGACCAGCAATATGTCTTCATCAAAATAAATGCATTAGCAATACTCCAACACTAAAATTGTTAAACAAAACTACATGATGATGTCATGCGGCTAAACTTTATAATTTTAAAAAGCATTATAACTAACTATTTACACCTTTTTCTATTTTATTCCTCTATAAAACATTTACATATTTGTCTTCCCCATTAAGACCTGGAGTCATATATGCATCTAACATAACTTGCCATTTCATCTCCAGAAAATCAGGTTCATCAACTTATTACCATTACAATTAGCTGGGACAAAATGTGTATATGAAAAACATTTTTTTTAAACTTTTTACATTCCATAGCATGTTTACCCAAAACATTATTTACGGTTTTTGTTTAAATAGCATATTGATGTTCATATATTCTCTTTTTAATTTGTCTGTTAGTTTCTCCAACTTAAAATGAATCACATGAGAGACATTGTGCAAAATACACCACACAAAGAGAATTATATGTAAAATATCTTGGAACTACATAAGACCTCCCTGTAGACTCACAATAAAAATTAGGACTATTAAATATATATCTAGACATGGAACAACTGTAACATTTATGTCTCCCTGTTTTTGTTCTCACTATTTTCAAACTCCTTAGGTTTATATTTTAATTTGTTTTTAATGTTCCTTCCTTTCTTCTTAATAAATAATGGTTTCTTACCAACTAAAGTGAATACTTCTTCATTGCCTGTTAAAATATGTCAATTATTTTTAATAATGCCTTTAATAACTAGTCTATCTACTATCAATAAAATCAATGGCATAGCAATGGACCAACTTCCATCTATATATCACCCTTTTTCTTTAACTCTAGCCTTCCTTCCAAACTCCATTAATTCATCCTTAACAATCTTTTTAGGATACCTTCTCAATAAAAAAAATATTCATGCAGAGTATCAAACCATCAACCATATCAAGGTCAGTGGTAAGTATTTTACTCTCATTGCCTGCCCCTTAATTAAATTATTTTTAAATAAGTGGAATATATACTATTATCGTGTAAAATGACATTATTTGATGCATTTTTATAAGATATGACAATTTAATTTATCACTCCTCTATTTCTTAAATACCTCATCCAAGAAACTCACTTTGCTGTTGCTGTTATAACAAATAAATTTCAGAAAGAATGTATTAACATTGATCTTATTAATAAATAAATGCAAATCATTATTACCCCATCCCATATGATAAAATATCATCGATAAACCAGTGATAAGCTTTAATTTAAGTAAAACCAGAAATTTCTTCCAAAGTAAACATTTCCCAGCAAACCATAACCAAGTCAGCAAAATTGAATGTCATTCTGGTACTCATTGCCACCACTTTTTTTTGTCTATAATATTGATCCAAAAAGGTGAAACATTTAATTTAAAACCTGTTTAATACTTTCAACTCTAAATTTAATGCTCCCTACTGAATACTCTTCATGTTTGTATAACATATGTGTTACCCACTTCATCTCAGTATCATGAGGAATAACAGTGTATAGGGACTAGATGTCAACAGTAATGAACCATTCATCTTCACTAATTTCAACTTCTTTAGTTTTTTTTTCAAAAAAATCTATCAATAATAAGCTACCCTATGAGCAATACTCTATTTACAAATGTTTAAATTAAATTTAATCAAATTTCTCAAAAAAGAATATCAGGACATTTTTCAACACAAAACATATACTGCTTTTGAAAAAAACTCCACCCAGG